>NW_021632411.1:0-36152 GCF_004799145.2 Neltuma alba | reverse complement strand
ATGATGGCATCATTTCCTAGTTATGAAGTTATTGTAATGGCATTCATGTGTTTTGATAACCACAAAATTCATTATTCCAAACCCGAATCATGTCTAGAAATGAAGACTTAATAAAAGTGGATAAAATAATGCTAACCATGATGACATGATAGGTATATATCACAGTCCTCTCTGCCAAATCCATTTACAACATCAACGGCGTCTATTAACAACCTGAGGGGAAGTGCTTAACAACTTTAGCAGTGCTCCTGACAATTCACTATATGGGATGCCACGACTTCTTAAAAATTATATTATTAGCACATATGATGAACTTAACAATATGATGGTAGGCATTTTGAAGTCATTAACAGCTTCAAGTAAACCCAGCAGGATTACAACACATTTTTATTGCAGATATTCATTTACAACCTCAACGGTGGTTGTTGACAACCTGAGGAGAAGTGGTTAACAACCTCGGCAGTGCCCCTGATAACTCACTCTATCGAATACCACAGCTTCTAAAAAAACTGTATTATCAGCACACAAAACGACCTTAACAATATAATGTAAGGCATTTTGAAGTCATTAACAGCTGTAACTAAACCCAATAGGATTACAGTAGATTTTTATTACAGAGATTTATTTACAACCTTAATGGCGGTTGTTGACAACTTGAGGAGAAGTGGTTAATAACCTCAACAGTACCTTGACAACTCACACTGTGGGATATCATAGCCTCAACATAGCATCAAATTATAACCAAATGATATTATGTTACAACTTTAACTCAACAATCATGTGTTAAGAAATCATTGAACATTGCAAGTAAGAGAAATTGTCATTTTATATCAGTAACATAATTCAGACTACTAATGACAACCTCCACAGCGTCTAATAACAAGTCCATTACAGCCTATTGACAAGTACATCAAAATACAGATATGATATTATATCAGATTACAACCAGATGTTATTTACCACTTGATATATCTGTACAATATAACTACACCAAATTTACAACCCATTCGAAAAAGCACACAGATTGCATGTGTGGATAATGATGGACAACTTGAGGTGTGGGTTATGATATTTACAAAACAATTATGTCACAAGCATTCACAAAAAGAAATATAAACAAGCCACCAATAAAGCTCAACTTGGATTGGAGTTTTGGCAAGTCTTTACAATGTGGCCTGACTTATAGCATCTTCCACAATGGTAAAGTTTTTTATTTTGAAATTGATATTCAATTCTTCTTTTCTTTGGCCTCCCTAAGCGTCTTTTATTGATTGGTGTGTCTTTCTTTATCATTCTTGTTCTCACACAACCTCCAACATATTGCATTTCACATTCTACACTATTAATAAATTGTCCCCTTATATGGAGGTAACAGAACAAATACTTCCCACTTGAAGTTGCCATCTTTCATATCAACCTATCAGAATCACTTGTTAATAACAAGTTATACAGTTATATTAACAACCTTCGATGTACTCATTAACAAGACATTTAACAATCGCATCACAGGGCTTATAACAATAAAAACCTCTCATTTTCATTTGCAACACAGCATCAATTACCGGAAAAACAAAGCATCAATCACTGAGAAACAGAGCATCACCTTATAACCCTAACCACACATAACAAAACCACACCTAAGATGATTAAAACCACATATGATTAAAATGAGCTTCCCTTGATAGTTCAAGTGAGTTCATTTCATCCTTAATACCCACACACCTATAGTAAATCAACTTTTCAAACCAACATTGCATTTTCAATGGCTATGGACGAAGAAGATAATGTTCTTAATGATAATACCTACAAAGAAGATGGAAAAAAAAATAGAGCTTGCTTGGAATAATGGACACAATGGCATCTGTTATAAACCTCCGTTCATTCTTTTTTAAGCTTTTTCTTCTCATGCATACAGAGCACCCAACGCATCAGGAGAAGGCATTCCCCTCTTTTTTTCCTTTTTCAATCAATAAGGGAGGCATAATAGACTTTTTACAATTCCAATTTATTACACACAAGTCCCTGGGGACTTAGGAAGAATTTAGGGATTTCCAGGGACTTTATCTGAATTAATTCTCCCCTATGAGACCTGTGTGTAATTTTCCCTTTCTTTTTCTCAGCCTGGAAAACTGGGCCAAACGGTACACATGATGCAAAGGCTAAATGGCGTAATGGGTAGGGGAAATGACATTTGAAAACTTTCTAAAACAAGTTAAGAATTAAATATTCTAAAAATTTTAAATAAAGCCTATGCTTTTGGGGTGTAATTGAAATTTTTAGATTGATCTAAAACAAAGTACCAATCCTTTGTGTTCCAAATATACAAAGCGCTGATACCTTCAGTATAAAAGCTAAGTTGATTTTTCTCACCAATAAATTACTAATGAAAGCTTTTTCTTAAATTTTTCCTTTTTGATTTCTTTATTTCCTGACTTTCATATTTTTTGTACACATATTTTCAATGCTTTTAAGTATTCAACTTTGATGTTTTTTAGTTTCTATGTTTAGTGTTTAAGTAATCATCTTTTAAAATATTTAAAGTATTCAACCTTAATCTTTTTGGAATTCATCTTTTAAATTTTCAAAGTGCCAAAAGAAATCAACCTAGCTATGGGGAAAATATTGAAAATATAAATGCTGAAAAAATGTTAAAAGAAATCAAATTTGAGTTCTGAAAAAGTTTCAAAAGTTGAATACCAAATAAAATTCCTCTATACTAAAAATATTAAATTTGACTATTAAAAACATTGACTAAAAAAGGACTACCCCCACATGAATACAAAAAAAAAAAAAATCAAATTGGCGATTTTTTCCTCTAACTAGAAAACTATGCCATTTATTTCTTTGTTACCCATTGTGATGGGTTTCACTAAGAAACCCTCCCCTGCTGCCCACTATGTAAAGGCAAAGAGAGTGATACTCTGCCTTTCCTTGGTTTTTTGGAGGTAAGATAGAGTAAAGCTTCATCAAGAACTATGGAACAGAGCCTGAACTTCAGCCTTGCCGTAAAGGGTGAGTACACCCAAGGAGCAGATAACTTGTGGTCAATGAAGAAAGTTCAAATACATGACAAAAAGGAGGTTTCAGCCAATATAGACATGGATGAGATCGTAGTCAACTCCCATGGTGACCAGGACTGGATGGGAGTGCAAAAGCAGTTCTTTCTAGACGTCATTATGAAAGATATAAAGGCTACTGATGCCAGAAACCTAAATGAACCAACACATGAACATATACAGGAGGAGCAGCCAAATTGCCTAAAAGGATTTCATTTAAGAACAAGCTAGTCGGGAGCAAAACTTATAAATAGCCTAGTCATGAACAACCCGATGATAAACTAATCCTCAATGTTGATGATGCTTTCATTAATGTTGCAAGATTAGTGCCATCCGTCAACTCTTTTCGAAGGGGACAAGAGTTCATGACCAAATGCATAAAGCATGCGGTTGTGGTTAAGCTCTTAGGATGATTCATTCAGCAAGATGTACTATATAATAAGATCACTAGCACATGGCGACCTACTGGAAAAATGAAATTGACGAAATCAGAGGGTAGTTGTTTCATGGTTAAATTTGAAAATGAGTCAGATTGCCAAAATGCAATGCTAGGAGGCGTTTAGGTGGTACTAGGTTATTGCCTCATGATTCATCCTTCGGAGCCAACCTTCTCCCCCCTAAACTTAGAAATCAAGTAGGTTTTTGGATAGGTAAGACTCCCTAATTCGCCCTATCACTGCTAACAAAAAAATGTATTAAGAGCCTAGAGAACTAATTAGCAAATTACTTAAAATTGATTATAACGCAAAAAGGATGGACGAAGCTTGATTTGCTAGGCTAATTGTCAAACTAGACTTAACTAAGTCCCTAGTTTCAATGACTTGGCTTAATGGAATCACCCAATTTGTAGAATACAAGGGGCTTCTAATTACTTGTTACTATTATGGGTTCTATAGCAACTTGGAAACAACTTATCCTTTGAAGATACAACAGGATACGACATAATCATCTATTATTCTGACCACACAAGTAGAACTACTAGCAATACGTCAGTCTATTAGGATGAGAGAGATAATAGAATGTGAAAGGTGGGCACATGAGCAAAAGGTCTTTCGGAAGTGGATGCAAGTATTGTCTCGTAATTGGAAAAATAATAAAGGGAGTAGATAAGAGGCTGCAGGAAATGTCCAAAACCTTAGCACTAATAGGAATAGATTTGATGTCCTAGCATCCTTGGATGATGCAACTAATCATTAGGTAGGAAAGGCAACATCTGATGTAGTCCTTCATAAACCGATGCATATATCAGCCGAAGTGTCAGTTGAAAGAAGAAAAAATGGCTCTCTAAGTCAACATATACTAAGGTAACTAAAGAAAAAAAAGTAATCAATAGAAAAAAGCTAGCTAGTGATTTACCAAACTCTAAAATTCTCTTTAAACCCAACACTTATAAGGAAGCATGAATCACAACGACAATTGGTGAAATGAAAAACTTAGCAATTATCTTTGAATTGATCCAAAAAAATTTGGTGAAATCAAAAAGTCCTTCTAAAGGTATAAATAGGCCTTTGCACCCCAGGCCTAGTCTAATACAAAGACTGAGAAAAGAGAATTTGTTGCCCAAGCCTCTAAATAAGAGCCCCTCAAAGTGAGGCTTTAAGGTGCATACTAATTTTAAGGTGCGTGATATCAAGCCCAAATAGAAGGACAATGTTGGCATTCAGACAGAGAATGGCTAATGCATGAACAGAATGGTATTATGGATGGAAAGAATTAATCATGAATTGTTAATGCAAGTAAGAGGCATAAGTTATTCTTAAATGAGTCACGAAATAGTGACAAAGTGGAAGCGAGGCAAATGATAGATTTTGCCCATGAAATTTGGCATAATTAAAGTACACATCATGAGGTTTAAAACGAGTAGTAGATAATCAAAATGGATGTGTGTGCTAAGAGTTATGCTCGATCAAAGTTAGGGCAGAGAAACTAGAAAGTACAGCTTTGTAATCCAGCAGCTCATATTTAGCTCCTACTCTTGGAAGAGTCAAAGGAACTTAGCCACACATGATGGAAATATCTTCTTTACTAAGCTCAGATCTCAAATTAGTCATGCAAAATCCTCAAAAACACTAGCTAAGGTAGTAGAAAACAAAATGAACGGTGTTTAGAAGAATTGAAGAATTAGAAGATGAGAAATAGAGCAAAAAACAAAAATTAATCAAATGGAATGATAAGATATCCAGCTTTATAATCCTCTTCTTGCTTTATACTCGCTGAAAAAATTCACTAACAGTGGTTTCTGTTGGTTCTTTCTTAAGTAATGATGTGGACATTAGAGGTAAGTAGTTAAAATAATTTTCATTTGGCCTTTAGGTAGAATAAAACAGATGTTGGTTTGATTTTTAGTTTTCTCGCCTTTGCAACCCGCAAATTTCAGTTCTATAATGTTGAAACTTTAGATGAAGTTTTCTTTCCTTTGGATTCTTCTTTCCTTCCCTACTAGAAATGTGTTTTATCCATTACACAATTACAATTCTACCCTTGTAATCTAAACAATTAACCAAAAATAATATCCAATCTAAAAATTCATTAGAAAAATTAATAAAATACCATAATTGTTCAAATTCTAAACTCATATGCATTAACATATTATTTAATCAACAACATAAGTAATATTAAATTAATTTCCTATAATACCCTAAAATACACATTCTAAACATATGAAAATTGTGATTTATAAATTTTGGCATGTAAAGATGAGTATGATGAAGCATGAGAATGATTTATGAAATGTTAGAGGTTTACATGTATGTAAAGAGATGTTTATAACATGTTAATTCGAAAGTAAGAGCATGGACATTCCAACATAAAGTAATAAATTTAAGATAGGGTAAAAGAAAAGCAAACGATCGAATTTGCCTATGAGATTTTATGAGTAACTAGAATACATCTTGAGCTTCAAATCAAGTAAAAGATCATCTCAAATAGATATGTGAGCTAAGAGTTATGATTTTTTTCAAAATTTTGGCAAAAATTCTAAAAGTTGCAATTTTTACCAAATGAATAGTAAATTTCTTAATGAAATTGGGAATATATGACTAAGGAAATGATATCACAATTATCTTTTTCCCTGTAGAGAATTGAAAAATCTTTAAATACAGATTTGAACCATCTCTATACAATTTTTTTACATTTAATTATGAATTTTCAAAGTCAAACCATAAAATTGAAATTACCAAATGAACAGTTATCCAAGAATCAAAATGCAATATTTTAATTTATGGGCTTAATTTATAATTCATGTAAACTATAGAGCTTCTAGATATGTACTAAAGGTGTTAAAAGGATAGATATTACAGTTTGGAATGGGTAACATATTATGGTATGGTGTGATATGACTCATGGTGGTTAATATGCTAATATGGTTTGATTTATTATTTTGTTACATTATATATGTATGTCTTAATTGATTGACCTTGTTGCATTAATAATTCATTATATAAACTATTGTTATGATCCACTATCCCCTAGATGTAACATCTTACATTTTAATCCGAAGATTTAGTGTTGATTAAGTGATGATTGGTATGAAAAAATGATTATTAAATATTTTAATTTGGAAGTTTAAGGGTTACAAACCCTAAAGATAGTGATTGGAGGTCATATCTCCAGATGTTTTTAGAGCAGTTTAGGGATTTGAGAATTTTAAATGATCAAACAATAATATTTTTTGATGAGTCTTTCCATATTTGAGAATAAACACTTCAGGTTTTTCAATGAATCCTAATTTATAAATATTGAAAATGTGGATAATTAATTATGAAATTTTTAATTTAGGCAACCTTGCTACCTATAAATTTTTAAGCAATTTAGGTGGATCATCATTTTAAAGGAGTAAATGATAATATTTTTTTAATAATTCCCTTTGCATTAGAAAATAGACATCTTAAGCTTTTCAAAAAATTCTTATTTGTAATTTTTGGAGTTGTGTGAAATTAATTATAAATTCTAAATTTGGGTTACTGTTGTTGTGTAGTTGGCTACAACGAATGTTTTGTAAAACATAAGTTTTAAAGAGGAGGTTAGGGTGGATGCTCTTAGCTCTATTAGGGCTTGGATTTTTTTACCTTTAAGAGTGTTTTTGAACTTCTAAACATCAAAGTGAGTGTTTCTAAATTGATTTCTCTCATTCTCTCTTCGATTTTTTAGATTTTGTACTAGTTTGAAGTTACGCTTCTTGAATGATTTTGAAATGGGAGGTGTTTTGACCGAACATTTTAGGTTTAAGTGACTTATATGAATTAGAACCTAAGGTTTATGAGTTATGGGCATTTATGATGGCTCATGGTAATCTAATCATTTGAATTAAAGTTTGATGATTGGGTTATGCTATCATGAGTTAGAATTGAAGTTTACTAAGGTATTTGTCTCCCCTTTCAAGTGACAGCTTTAGGGCTAGTCTTTTAGGAAAGGTACTAGAGGCTTAGTTGCTGAGGTGTTTGTCTCCCTTTTTAAGTGACAACTCCAGGGCTAGTCCTTTAGGAAAGGCACAAGAGTCTTAGCTATTAAGTTAATCTTGCATAGCCTCATTTTTGTTATGTGATGGGTTTTCATATATTCCTACCTAGGACTCATTTTGCATACTCTGATTTAGTTAAGACTTATTGTATTAGCTACATACTATTATAAACAGTCACTGGAATGCATACTGGTAGAAGGTAAAGGCCTTTAGGTGTTTGCATGTGTTGTGCATTGTGGATCCACAATAACTTTTGAAAATATTTGAATACTATTAGTTTGGAAAGTTATGAAAGAGTTTTATTCTAGAAATATCTTATTACAGGCTCGTAGTTGAATATGACTTCCTGGGTTTTGAAATGCCAGACGCTCAATTATGGCAAAATATCATTTAGTTATGGTTATATATAATTAGTTCAGTAAAGGTCTTTTAACTATGATAGACATTTTTAAATGTTAGTTTAACTCTTTTCTATCATAGTTAACATTTCTTGTAAGTTAAGTTTCTTTTACAACTATCTTAGTCATTTTAAATATTTTACTAAGTTTCTTTCCTACAATGGTTAGTATTATGAAATTGTGAATAAAAAAGTCAATAACCGGTTTACGAGAACCATTGTTACACTAGACACTTTGTGAGTTTGTACTAGTAAGTAAAATTGGTAGGCTTAGGGTTATTGAGACAACAGTCTTACTCTTTTCTTTAATATTTTTTAGGTGAGAGCTCTAGAGGTGAACTAGCAAGGAAGGCCACAAAGGTCTAGATCTATTAATAAGGATAGCCGCACAACTAACTTCATTTTTCTACTTTAGTTTTATAATATATTGGCACATTATGGGCTTCAATGCATGATAAATGTTTATTTATTTCCTTTCTAGAATGGAATAATATTTGCTTCTAATTGTTATTTGAGTATCCTCTTATTATAGGGGATTTTTTCTAATTAATTTCACTCATGTTTCAATATTCATGACTATATTATGTTGGAAGACCTGAGGCCTAATGTTGTATCATGTGAACGATAATGTGTTAATTAGGGACATGTAACCTTAATAACAATGCTGGATGCATTCCTATCTAACATGATTTATATAACATTCATTATTTTATCCCTTTTTAATATGTATTCGAAAGCACTACAGTTCGGGGCAAATTATTAATTAAGCTTGTATATTAAAATCTTGTATTTTAGATATTATGTTAATATTCATTTGGTAATTTTAGTTTTATGGTCCAAATTTGAAAATCCATCACCAAATGTAAAAAACCTATATAAGGGTGGTTCAAGTCTCTATTCAAAGAACGTTCAATTCTCTATAGAAAAAAAGCATATCTAGCTCATTTACTCAGTCATATATTCCCAATTTCAATTAGAATTTCATTGTTCATATGGTATAACATGAAAATTCTAGATTTGAGTACGCACATCCAAAAGAGATTATCTATCATTTTATTTAAATTTTGGGATGTGTACTATAAGCATATCAAATTCTATGGGTTAACTCAATCGTCTACTCATCCAAAAGTCAGCCAAAATTTTGTTGCTCAACAATCATCATTTCACCTTCACTAAAACGTCTCTTTCTTACATTTCATAATGTCTCTTTCTTACATTTCATAATTTCAACATACATATATCATACTTAGCATGCCATAAATGTCTTACCCAATTATGTTATACACTTGGCATGTTTAGACAATAGTTACATAAGAGAAGAATTGTTACATCCACAATAGTTACATAATTTCAACTCTTGCTATGCAACCTCCCTTTTATACTCATAATACCTATTACAGTTGGTTGAAAGAGGGTGACATTTAGGAGAATCTCAGTAACGAACATAACACTCAAACATACAAGGCATAGCTTGGCATAACATAACATACTTGCAAACTTATTATTTCTATAACATATTGACATATTTGAAAACCATCATACATCAACATAAAACACATAAGCCTATGACATGGCTTAAACATGATCACATACACAATGTATGATTTCATCTAGTCACATAAACATAACAAACATGTCATTCATATAAGCAAACACCAAGCATATAAGAGTAAGGTAAATTTTGCTACCTTGTAACCTTTCAATATGTCCTTTTGCTCTTTTTTCTTCCAACCACCAAGGTTGCTTGACCAACCTTTTCATTCCTCTTCCTTGATATCTATGTCCTTAATTACATCAACACATCATGCCAAGCACTTATTAGAGTCATGGAAGCAAGTACCTATGACTTGCTCTCTTGAGACCCTTAACCGTTAATCTTGAATGTTAGGGGTTTTGCTATAATTTTCTTAAAATTATTTCCATATGCCAATACTATATAATTTTTCATGAAGAATCCATATTTGAGCTTGGGTTTAACAAAATTCAACTCCCTCCTATTAAAATCCTATTGGCCAAAACACATAAGGTTTTTACCCAAAATTTCATTTTGATTTCTAATGCTTCCAAAGCCACTTTCTCATCTTTACCCAAATAATTTTTCATTTTAAACTTATTAGAAGCATCAAAATCATCAAATTCTGACTCTAGGGTAAAAATCTTAGCTTGAACAAAAATCCCCCTAGGATTCCAATTCAAGAAATTCTTTCAAGTCTCATGTAAAATCACTTGATTCTTACTCTTTTCTATCCTTTGAACATTATTCTAACTTCAAATAATTCTTTCCATTTACATATGAATTTTGGCTAGCAAGCAAGGATAGGGTTTCAAACTTCCAAACTCAATATAACCACAACCAAGCTGACTAATCATCAAAATTGTCATACCCTATCAATTTTAACTAGGAAAATGAGGAAATTAGAATTGATCAAGGGCCAAGTAGTGTAGTGAAAACTTAAAGGGAATAACTTTTAAACTGAGATCAGATCCAAGACCAGATTGTCATTTTTAAAATATCCCATCAAAATTGATCAGAGTAGGAAAGTACAACTGGAACTTCCAAAAATTTCCAAAAAATCATGAAAGAATAGTATTTGAGGCTTGAAGGATGAAAATAGAATAAAAATAATTTATTTTGGAATTTCAGTATTTTCTTGGAAATATCGCTAATTAAGGAAAAATTGGCCAAATTAAATTATTTAAAATACTTAGGGGCCTCAATAATTCATGAAAAACTTGCCAAAATTCCTTGGAAAATTATTACAAATTTTAAAATTATTTATGCCCTTAGAATATGTAGAGGATAGCTTTAAAAATATTTAAATCTTAATTGCTACTCGTAGAAGGCCAATTTCTTAAAAAAATTAATTTAAAGAGTTAGAGGTTGAAATAAGTTTTGAAAAAATTTGGAGAATCTCTCCTCATTAAAAGAAAGCTATTGACACAAAGAAATAAAGTTTTGAAAGCAGTGGATTTAGCAGGATCCAAGAAAAATTCAACCAATAACGAGAGATTATACAGTATAATGAGTATAAGCTTGGTGAGAACAAATTTCTCTCTAATTTTTTGATGAAATTGGTGCCAAATAGAGATGGAAAGGTCCTAAGTAGAATAATACAAGTTGTTGGAGGGTAAACTTGGAAGAATGAATTATTGAATAAAAAATAGTAATTCTTGCATGTGTTAGCTTAGGTGTCCTTATGAGCTACCATTACCTTGTGAGATTATACAATTCTTGCATTTAATTAAGGGGCACATAAAGGGGATTATGTGGCTAAATCATAAAGGAAGATGGACCAAGATCTTACCATGTGTTAAGGGTTAAAACATATGGTAAATAAGATAGTTACCAAGTGGTAAAATCCAGCCATTCTATAAATATAATCACTCCCCTTTCATGAGACATTTTTGGCCAACCAAGAGAGAAAAGGAAGGAGAGAGTTTTGGCCGTTGAAGGAAGAAAAAGAGGAGAAGAAGATTAAACCAATTTTAGGCCAAATCAAGTGCCAAATCAAGGTAAAAGCTTGGATTTCTCTTCTAGTCTAAGTTGCCTAGTAGTTTGATGGTTTAAATTGTAGTTTTGATGGAGTTTGAAGCATGAACTGGTTATGGTTTGATGCTGTCCAATTTGGTACATGTTGAACTATGAATGATTTAAAGTTTGTTTATGGATTAAAAGGTAGAAAATGCCTGGATTATGATGTTTAAACTTTGTTTTGGAAAGAATTCTAACTTGTGAATCCAAGGGAGTATATTCAGCCAACTAGGGTTTTTGATGCTAGAGTTTGATTTTTTTTTTTCTATTTGATGCTTCTAATGAGTTTAGGACATGAAATTGTGTAGGAATATGTGAAGAGTATGTGTTTGGAAGCATTAAAATTGAAAATGAAATTTTTTAACCCTAAGTACCCTATTCGGCCAAGAGAAAAAATGGTAGGAGGGATTAGATTTTGATAAATCTAAGTTCATATTTGGATTCTAAATAAAAAATTATGTAGGAAAAGCATGTGAAATTTAAATTAAAAAGGATAATGCTAAAACCCTAAAATAAAAGTTAAAACGGCTAGGGTTTTAGGTTAAAGTGTTATTGAGGATTGTCAAAGTTAATTGCAATGCCATTGGGTTGTTTGATTGATAGGCTTTGGCATTGGACAAAGAGGAGTTCAAGAGCAAGAGGCAGAAACCAAGAAATCGAAGCTAGCAAGAGGTAGCAAGAACTTTCAATTTTAGTATTAAATTGTTTGGTTGTTTGTGTTATGTGTATGTGCCACGATGTGGTTGAGTTGTGTATGTGGAAATATGGTTAACTCCTTACATTGATACCTTGGCAAATTCACTTAGTTGATTGATGGCATGTTTATGGTATGGTTAATGCTTGCATATAACATGAATTTACCTTGCATTTTAATGTTTTAATTGATGTTCTTTGCTACTGAGATTCTTTAGAATCTCAACCCATTATATTTGAATTATAATCATTTAGGAGATGGGAGCCCTAAGGGACAGGGCAAGGAGATGGCATAAATTTGAAGATCTTGGATATGTTTTAGTATTTTAGAAACTTTGTTTTGTATAACTTGTAACTATGGATGATTGACTCCTTGACAATTATGTGTTGTACATCTCGATCAAAGTATGATTTTAAGTTGATTAGTATGATAAATAATGGTTTTGAGATGATAAAATACTATGGTGCAAGAATTAGTATTGGATGGTTGAAGTTTGACCAATTTGTACCTAAACTTTAAACTATAAAATTTTGAGCAATTGGATGAGTTAGAGTCTAAAACTCAACAGTCTTATACATCTCATTTTTAGCTTTAACATGAGTGGTAATTTATTAAAATTAGAGTTTTCTACAAAAAGTTATGCCTTCCCAAAAGGCATAAATTGTGAAAATTTGAAAAAATGACCAAATGAACAGTACTTCTTTGCTTGGAAATTGGGTATGCATGAGGAGGAATCATAATCTGGAAAACCTTACCTGAAAGTTTCAAATGAAAGTTAAAACCACTTCATTTTAATTTTTTAGAATTAATTATAATTTTTCAAAGTTGGTCAAATTTTAGGGTTAGTGAACAGTGACCTGAGGAAAAAAATTTTAAAATTTGAAATTTACCAACTTAAAAACTTAATGAATGATTTCATTTGCTTCTATTTGATATAAAAAGGCTTTAAAGTTAAGGTGTTACAAAAATCATTGCTAAATTCATCACTTACCTTGATCTAGAGCTTGATTAATGCAAGAGTTCCTTCTGTTCTTTCCTTCTTTAATTTCGTCCTCCCTCTCCCTCTCTTCCTTAGTTGGCCAAAACTCTTAACAAAGTGATAAAAGATGGATATTTATAGAACTCTAAAATTAAATCATGTTGAAATGTGATTTGGAGTCCACTAAATGCTCTTGAAGGTGCTCAAAATTACATGACCATATGCCATTTTCCCATTGGTCTACTTGGCTTTTAACTAAATTGGAAAGTCATTTGGAATCTGTTAGCCAAATTTGATAAAATTTCATGTCCATAATATTATTTAATTACCTAAATTTCATCACATGCCTTCTTGAAAATTTAACAAATGACAAAGCAATACACGGCTCCATTTGGAGGAAGACAAAGAAAGGAATAGTGTCTCTAGTAAGTTTTCAGGTTTTATTGCAAAATTCCACTTTATCAAGTGCATTTTCTCGATTCTGGTTACCTAGAAGACTAAAGTAACTGTCATGTCAACTTTTTCTTATTCTACTATATCCTTTCTTCTTACAATGACCTTCACATGATGCATTAATAGTGCACCAATGAAGAAGTAGAGGAGTTCAGATTGAATTTGTCTTCTTCAATGAAAAAGTAATATGTTAATCCTGGCAGATACTTTTTGATGTTTCCTTAATTTAGAAATTACTCTATCTACTCCATAAACTCTCTTTAATTATAGGAAAATTCTCTAATTTTTCTTAAGTTAAAACTCCTCATGTAGACACTTTTTTTGAATTTCCCAACTAATGCCCCTAATTGGCATAATTAGGCTTTAAATTCTTTTAAAGCCAAGCTCCTCACATTTTGGGATGAAATTATTTCTATAATCTTGAATAATTTTTTAAATAATTAATTTTTATTTATATCCAATTATGTAAGGCCTCTTCATGTTTTAAAGAACTGATCTAGGCTAAATATCACTTAATTAGCCAAAATTCTAAAGAATTCCGTAAATTCACTTTTGGAGTATTTTCCTTATTTTAAACCTTCAATGAGCCTCAAATCATCATCTTCTATTTTTTAAAATTTTTTTGAAATTTTCAGGCATATTTTTCATTATTACCATTCTAGCCTAAAACTTTTTAAAATTATGTTTTGGTCCCTATTAGGGTTTAGCCTAAAAAATTATCAAATTAAGGTCTCTAGCATGAAACCTCGCCCATAATCATCGTCATTCCTCATACTTAATTCCGAGACTTCACTAGATCCTTTAAATTCCATGTTTCTTGGTCCCCAAAAAAAAAAACTTTCACTTTGTAATTTAGTTCATAAGAATCCTTCTATTATTTTAGGAAATTTTTGAGACTTCTGTTAAAAAAGTTTTGGTAACCTGCACATTTTAGACTATTTTTTATACTTTTAGGTCTAAAATTCATGATGTTACAATTTGCACGTGACTCGTTAGGTTTTGTTTCGACAATATAATGTGCAAGTAACCAAGTAATCAAAGAAGTAGATGAATGCCTTTTATCCATTATACACATTGTGCTCAATGTTTAATCCTTTCCTATCGATATTGCATAAAACTAAATATATGCTAAATATTAGGAGTGATGCTACACATAAGGGTTTAATGAGGGAAAAAGAAAGTTGAAGAGGTGAGGGTTTGAGGGTGAGGGGAAAAAACTTCATTCTTTCAATCTTGATCTCAATCTTCAATGGTGGAGAAAGAGAAGCAATGATTTTGAAGCGACGCCGATAATGGGCACTAGCTTATATTCTGAATTTCATTGACTTTCATTGTAACAACCTGATTAATGTTTTTGGGTCAATTTTTGGAGAGGACTTGAGACTATCTGCTGAAGACATAGAGATAGGGCTTATCGATGAGGGGGTAAGGTGCAGACGAAGAAGGTATGAGTTGTAATATTTTTTATTAATTTATTAATAAAATTGACGTCAACATAACGCCATGCCAAATGTAATTATAAATCCCCACTAGTCTCACTCCTAATCCCCCCCCCCCATGCACACACACACAAATCTAACATTTTGAATCCACTTGAATTAAATTCTAACATATCTGATTTAAGAAATTTTATATATGTTTAATATTTGACAAAAGAATAAGTTGCTGGTCAAATAAATATTTTTAGTGGAATTTCACAATAAATATTCCATAATCGTTATTCTTAAAAATACAGCATGTATAATAAATCATGCGATTCGTAATTCGTAAAGAGCACAGCATTTTGCTTTGATTTATATACAATATGTGATAAGTTGTATATGGTTCAAAGTAAAATAACACTGGACACATTTTTTTGCACTACATAATTTGAGGTGAGTCCTACAATACGAAAATATGGGACAAAAGCTACACTATTTATGTGTCATAAACAATACATATTAATGATTTATATAATCCTTAAAATAAATTTTAAAAAATATGCACAAGATTGAGATTCCATACTTGGCAAAAGATTCTTGGACAAGGGAAACAGCTTAGAGGATATAATTCAGCAAAATAGTCAAAATGGAGGAGGCAGAAGGTGGGAGGATATTGGTTGTGTCTTCCCAAATTCGGAAGAGACACACACAAAGCCATTGCTTTATTCAAATAATTTTAGCATTGCAGGACCATAATCATGGAGTGACTTTTGACTAGCTCCATTTCTAATGTTTCTAATGTCAGGTTTTCCAAACCACACTTATTATTTTTGTACAATAAATCTGTTACAAATTATTCGCCGATAATAATTGAATTAAGTAAAAGAAATTTCATTTTTTTTTAGTACATTAAAAGGGTTAATTTGAACAATTCATATCTACGCACACTTCACCTCATTTTTACTACTTAAGTTAATCTTAAAAGTCAAATATGATTTTTCTTTTAAATATAGTATATACTACCTCCGATGCTTAATATAAAAACCAGTTGAAAATTAAATTTAATTCTAAATATAAGATTACAATCTACTTTGTCTTCCAAATTGATAATTTTTTCCAATAGCATCCCTATTAATTTTACCTATTAAAGGGGTTTCTACCAAAGAGTTATTCCAATGCCCATGGTTAAATATGATAATTTAAAAAACCAACAAATATATATTTGTTATAAATAACTAATTACATTAATTTTCTTAATATCTACAAATTAGTGATCTGACTTTTATGAGGACTAGAGGTGGTAATTCAAACTATATGATTTGATCCTTTTTAATGCAAATCAAACCCATATACCTTTTAGTGAGTTTTGTTTTGTTAAATTTCTTTTAGACCTCCATTGTTTTCTTAAATTCAAACATTACGAATAAAAATTTGAAATTTTCTTTCATTTGGAAGCTGGCGCAACTGAATTCCAATTTATTGTTATTGGTCGGATTATATGAATGACTCGAAAAGAAAATTATTAGCTTGAAATTAAAATAAAATTGCCATGCATGCACTGGCATTTCATTGGCATAATTAATGATGATGTCTAAGCACCATTTCATATATGTTTCATGCATGCTTGACCATATTGTCTCTTCGGAAAATTTATTATTATATATTTAATAATTTATATTTAATAATGACTCAAAATCCTCTTAAATCAATTGATCAAGATAATGATTTATACGTCAAACTTCTACCTTAGTTCTCAAGTTTTCAACTCTCTTTCCACTGTACACTATATATAGTTAGACAAAATCATCGGTAATTCATCTTCTAAGAATGTTAATGATACTATCCTTTGTGTATATATTAATGAAACACATTGCTTTTTTTCTGCTTTTACAGTAAATACACATACAACTTCAAAAATTATGTATGTAAATATAGTAAAGTATGTTCGATTAATAATTAATAATTATTGGTAATAATAAGATTTAATTTATTAACCAGCTGTAGGACTGTAGAGGGACTGATGATGAATGATCAATAAGGTGATGATCATGTTAGTTATATATATATATATATATGATTGAGATCGATCATGAGCATCTTTATTATCTTCTTTATCAAAGCAATAATTAACATGACAAGGTGGTCTAGAAATTCATCAACAAACAGATGCAATTTGATCAAATTATATATTTAATTTGCATATAATTTTGACTGAATGAAATATATAGATATACACACACACACAAATAGTCTGTTGAGGACTTTTCACGTTGATTACTTTTAACTGCTATGGAAAATCCTCTACCATGACATTTTGGTAAACGACATGAAATCCTCAAATTTTATTATCACATCAATGCCATAGATGTCCCTCTTAAAATCACCATGAAAAGTCCATTTTAATCAACATTAAAAGGCTTTCATGGAGCAATGAAGTGAATATTTAATTATAAATTTTTGTTCATTTGAATTAAAATATGTGAGCATTACTTAAAAGTAATGAACTTAGTAGATAACAGGATTGGACAATAAATTAATAAAGAAAGGAGCAACAACAATACCTGAACTAACTAAGCATGATTAGTTCCTAATTAAACCCAATTAGCAGATAAGTATGGGTGAGATGAGAAGTTTGACGGGTCAATGTTACGCTACAAAACTTAGATTTATTTTACATACCTTGTTTCATATATGATATATGTGTTAATTGTACGTAGTATATTAATATAATTTATGAAAAATAGTGTTTGTTATAAATATTATTGTCATATAAAATTAAGAATGGATTAGGAAACTGATAAACCCCAATTTTTATACATTTTATCCCACATTAATTTAGGATTTAAATGATAATTTTGAGCTTAAATAAACTTTTTATGCATTATCAGATTAATTGGTTGATTTTTGGATTTTGCATAAAAATTGAGATTTTGGATTAAAAATATAAATATTTTCTGATTTCCTATTTTTGACTTGGAATTAATTTTTCCTATTTCTTTGAAAACAAGTCTCATATTTTTAGAAAGATTATTTTTAGAAAGTTTTGCACTTTCTTGCCTAATTTTTGTGCAGATTTAATATATAATTTTTGATTATATTTGGATATAATCTACATTAATGGATGCACTTAAATTCTTGTAGGTCAAGAAAGGGGCACATAGGAAATCCAATGGTGTAAGATTGTTTCTTGGAATCTAAACACAATCCAATGGCTAATATCAAGTGGATCAATTAATTACTAATGGGCTTGAGCTTTGGATCCACAAAAATTTCCTTTTCCCTTATTATACTATTTTCCTTATTTTTGGAGGAGGGAGGCACGCCTAAATATCACTCTCTTTCCATCTCCATTCACACCATCATCAACCCAACGTCAAATCTTCCCCTTTCACCGCTACTCCTCTAGCCTCACGCCCTTTCCCACTTTTTATTTTTTTCATTCCATATTCAACCAACAATCATCATCACCTCTCATCATCATCAATTCACATCCTTTTCTTTCTTACTTCACGTACAACTCCTCACCATCACCTTCAATCAATTCATGGTTATGGCATCTAACAACCTTGGAAGAGGAGACAATTTGATGGAAGCTTAAGCTTATAGGGAGGCAACTTGGGAGGAGTATGGAGGAGACTTGAGCCTTGGGCTAGCACTTGAAGACCACAAGGGAGTGATGTTCCATTTATCTTTTTAATTCAAGGACTTGAGATTATTTAGTTTTAAATAATTTTAAGTTGTATTTTTATTGAGACAATTTAGTTCTAGATTGTCATCTTTATGCTTGGATTGGATTTTATTTGTGTTGAGACACTTGTTGGAATTTATGTTTAAAACCTTTGCATTGTTAATTGAATTTATAATTGAGTTTTCATTATGAGTTTAATTATCAATGTGGTTTGAATTGCAAAATTTGGGTTCTTTTGCCTCTTAATTGTTTGATTAAATTGGTTAATTGTCTAATTGTTTAATTGGATAATTTCAAACATAATTTCCAGAATTAATTGAGTTATTTTTCATTGGTTTTAATAAACTTAATTAACCAACCTTATACTATTATGAGTTCTCTAATAGTTTAAGGGTTTTTGAAATTGAGGGTTCCCTTTGTTTCAAGTAGGTAATTAAGTTTATTAATTCCACTCTCTTATCACTTCCCTTTGGTTTAATTAACTGATTAAGGTTATGAAGGTTAAATCCATACAAATCCTAAGTTGTTCCTTTTACCTTACCGAAGAGAACTTCTCAATTTTCACTTGTTAATTTTCTTTGCTCTTTAGTCAATCTTCTTCATTTATCATTTTAATTTTCCTTCTTCAACAAAAAAATCCCCCTAAAATTTGCATTGCATTCATTTAGTTTAATTTAATTTTCATATAGATTTTAGGACGTTTGCATCTTGCATTTAGAATTAGAGTTTTGCATTTTAGTTTAGGTCCAATTTATTACATTTTTTTTATCACCTAAATTTTTACCTAAAGAAACCCATGACTTACTCCTTGGAAGTAATGACCTAGGTTGACACTAAACTACAAATTAATTAGGACCTAGTTTAATTGAGTGCTTTAACGACAGAGGCATCATCAGAAACCTACTGGGTTGGATCTTGGATCGGGTTGGTGAGATCCTTTGAGCTCACGTTATAAGCTAGACTATAAAGTCTAAGCTTTGAGTGCACAGCAAAGTATCTCTTTGCAAGAAAGAATAAGAGAGAGAGAGAGAGAGATAGTAGGAAAGTTTAACTACTGGAGTAAGTTGAATTGATGAGTGGAGGTCTCTATTTATAGCTTTAGTCAGGGGTATTTTGGGAAGCCAAAATATCTATTGAGCCCATCAGTTTAAATTTGAATTTGGATATTCAAATATATCTTCGACTTATAAGATTATGATTTTTGAATTCAAATCTAGAATCAATCATAATCAATTCTAAATATATATATATATATCTCTAATATATATTTAATCTATACAATATAAATTAATTAAATTTATATTATAACTGATTAGATTTGATTCATGATGTTTGACCAAGTCAAACATATCATAATCTTACTTGGATATTTAACCGATATATTCTCTTAATATCTAGTCAAATAGTCCAACTCATCAAGGGAGGATCCAAGGCCAAAATCCAACAATTATACTTTACACAGATATTTAATTAATGTGTCTAGCTAGTTGGCAAAAAGAAAAAAATAAAGTGACCGGAAGACAAACAATAGTATAAAAATTTGGATGATAGTCTCATGAAAATAGTTACTAATTTAAGAATACGCCTTAAATACAAAGAGGTATCACATTAAAATCAAATAATCCGAAAATATCCACCAACTTAATTACCACACTTTTTTTGTTGCACTTTATACACCTTTTTTTGTTTCTTGTTTTTTATAATATGTGTTGGCTTTACAATTATTGAATCAATCAATGCATCATAAATCGTAAATAAAATAAAAATTTATAATAAGCCCGACTTATTGGCAAATCATGAACCATGTGGTCACACTACCACAAAAAAAAGCTTTTACAACGCTCATTTACAGCAATTATTAGAAAAAAACACTGTAAAAAATATGATGGTGACATTTCTGTAATTATAGGCATATTTTTAAAGGTGGTTATTTAAAAAACAGCTATTAAAAGTGTTTTTTTACAGCATTGTTGCCGTAAAAAACACTTTTAACGTGGTTTTTTAAATAACCTCTGTAAAAAGTCTATCAAAATTTTAAAATCCTTCACGCGATAGTTTTTACTTTTCAGAGTTAGAGCTCATAGTCTCCTATTACCGTCTTCACTTGATTTTCTCCCTCCTCCTATCTTTGTCAGCGTTTATCATTTGCTTCTATCATCTCCACCATGTTCTTCCATCACCGTCGCTATCGCTGTTGCCATCGCCATCGCCTCATCTTTGTCATTCTTATTTGTGAGTTTTTCACCTCCATTCTTTTCGTGGATTTCATAGTTTTTGTGGTTTGATATGATTATTTTCTTTAGTTAAAAATATGATGTTTAATCCATCAGAATGCTTTTAACTGGTGAGAGATTATTGGTTAATTGATTTTCAGACCCCTTCTTTTGAGGCTTTGTTCTCTCGTTCCCTGATCAACAGGGTGAAACGTAGACTGAAAAAAAAAATTTCACGACGATTATTTATATAATTGCCTTGAAAAGTCATTTACTACGGCGGTTCTTAAACCACCATGAAATCCTCTACATTTTACGTTGATGGCATAGACGTCGCTCTCAAAACCGCCGTAAAAAGCTTATTTTAACTACCGTTAAATGTTTTTTTTGAAGTAGTGTTGTAACTCTATAAAATTGCATAAAAATGTTTAATTTTAAGTAGGATGTATAGTCATACAAATTTTCTTTATTTCTTATTAGAGTCTTAGTCTGTAAAAGTTAACTAACGTGAAGATTTCTCAAAATTGTGAATCTATCCTTCCTTTCTTATTATGGCAATGCTCATTCATAACTTATGAATGATCCAACTTCTTATAAGTTTCATATCATATATATTGTTAGTGTAACATCCCGAATTTTGAGCTTAAAAGTACCAAAATTAGTTTAAAATGGGCAGGTTACCAGACTTTTCTTAGCAGAGGTCCCAGAGGTTCTTTGGAGGGACAGAGAGAATCCCAAAGACTAAATTGCAAAGAGAAAGCTTTCTGATATTCAGAAAAGAGGAAGATAGAGACTCGGATGAAATCTCAGTGTCTAGGAATGAGAAATGAAAATGGATGTAGATCAAAGGTTATGATAAAAACCTCAATGAGGTAAATTATAGGATTAAGCTGAACCAGGGGCAAAATCATAATTTTGTACGATTTCGGGTCAAAAAGGGTAATACTAGAAAATAAGCTTAGAAATTTCAAAAAATTTCAGAAAATTTCCAAAAAATGGAAAATAGCATGTTAAGGCCTGCATGTAAAGAAAAATAATAAAAATACCCTTGAATTGACTTTAAATAAATTTTAAAATTATAGGCCATTTTGAGGTATATAACTAGATTCAATTATTTGAGCCATAAAGAGGTCTCAGCAAAGTAAGTGAAAATGGGAATTCATGAGTTAAGAGACTATAGAAAATTATACAATTAGTCTTATCCCTAGAAGGCCAACAGAATGGCATTGAGAATATTTCAAAACTAGTTATGCTGTTTAGAGGCATTTTACAGGAAATTCAAAAAGAAATACCTACAGATTAAGTTATGGCCCGAGAAAATTTATAGAATTTTTTTTTTCAGAATTAAAGGAAGCTTATGGTATGAATGGATTAATTTTTGAAACTCTAGATTGAATAAAATACTCCAGTCAAATATTAAATAAATTTTGTCCCCTAAGTAGGAGACAAAATCAAAAAAGAATATCCAAACACAATCATGAGGGTGCTGAGTCAGCGTGCTGAGTTTCCACATGCATTTATGACACAATTATGATACCTCTGAGTCAACGTGCTAAGTCATCAGAAGATATTTATGGGCAGTAGAAAAATAAAAACGCAGTACGGATACGTGTTAGACAGTTCTCTATCTACCCGATACAACAAAATTTCTATTGCATGACTCAGTAAGGTTAAGTAGCTTCTCAGTAGAGCTAACTATTTTTTTTCTATGCTCCTCTGAGATGACACTATATGTGAACTTATTTGAGATAAGAAAAGTGTACCAGAACATGTCTCAGTAGTCCCAGGTAAGTCAGGACCCAAAAAAGTACCCGATATGGTACAGAATGGAAATATAGGTGGAGGAATACTTAGGGGTTGCATTTTGCACAAATTTTCTATTAATGTTCCTCCCTATTTTAATGCCATAATGATGAAGGGGCATACAAGAGACACGTGTACTGTTAGATGAATGACACGTGTATGGTTGGATGAAAAACGTGTACAATTGGATTGACGATACTTGGATTGATCAAGATGGAAGATAAGGGATAAGGGACACATGCACTACTACAAAAAATACATTTAACGGCGGTTAAAATAGGCTTTTTACGGTAGTTTTGAGACCGACGTCTATGCCATCGACGTAAAATGTAGAGGATTTCACGGCGGTTTAAGAACCACCGTGGTATGTGACTTTTCACGGTGATTATATAAATAACCACCATGAAATTTTTTTTGTTTTTTTAAGCTACGTTTCAACCTACTGATCAGGATGGAACAGGAGAACAAAGCCTCAGAGAAAGTCTCTCACCAGTTAAAAGCATTCTGATAGAGTAAATATATATAGATTCTTTCCCGTCATAATGGCGTCACTTAGCTTCACCTTCAGTCACGAAATCGAAGCAACTAAGATTTAATAAAGATAAAATCAAAGACTCAGATTTGCTAAAAATCAAATCTCTTTAAACTCAAATTAAACACCATATTTTTAACAAAAGAAAATAATCATATCAAACCACAAAAACTATGAAATCCACAGAAAGAATGGAGGTGAAAAACTCACAAATAAGAATGAAGAGGATGAGGTGACGACGACGGCAACAGCAACAACGACGGTGCTGGAAGAACATGGTGAAAATGGTAGAACCAATGGATAAACGCCGAAAAATGTAAGAGGAGGGAGACAATCGAGTGAGGATGGTATGGGGGACTATGAGCTTTGACTCTGAAAAGTGAAAACTATCGCACGATGGATTTTAAAATTCTGATAGACTTTTTACGGCGGTTATTTAAAAAACCATCGTTAAAAGTATTTTTTACGGCAGTTATTTAAAAAACCGTCATAAAAAATACTTTTAACGGCAATTTTTTAAATTACTGGCTTTAAAAGTACGTCTATAATTACAAAAATGCCACCGTCATATTTCTTACAATGTTTTTTCTAATAACCGCCATAAATTAACATCATGAAAACTCTTTTTTGTAGTAATGATGGCAAGATCATAAGGAAAGATTAAATGAACAATCTAGATTAAGTCACCTATTTATAAGATCAAGGGTCAATATTCAATCTTGCTTTCTATATATACCTCTTAACCTTCCACTTGGTCAAAGTTTCGACCATCTTGAGAAAGAGAGGAAGGGAGGGCAAACTGAACAAGGGAAGAAGGAGAAGAAGTTCAAGTGATTCCATGCAAGATCAAGCTCTAAAATAAGGAATATTTATTGTTTTTGATGTAGTTTTCACTACTATTGTTGTTATTTGAGCTTGGTTATAGATTTGAATGGTTTTTGGGAGCTTAAAACCCTAGGGGGTATGCTGCACGGAATTTCTAAGTTAAGAGGAAGATGAAATTGATGTTCGGATAATGTTTAAAGGCTTGAAAGGAATAAGAATCAAGTGGTTTTATGTTGAAATTGGTTGAATTTTATGATTGTGTAACTTGAGAAGACTGTTCGGCCAAGCTGAGTTCTATGCCTTGGGGTTGGATTTTGATATTTTAATACTTCCAATGAGTTTAGAATGAAAAATTGTGCAAGGTAAAGATAAGAAAGCAAGTTTTGAAGCATTAGAATTTAAACTGAAAATTTTTTGACCCTAAGTGCCTACTATTCAGCCAAGGCAAGAAATGGGGGAAGGAGTTAGGTTTTGTTAAATCCAAGCTCATATTGGATTCCTTATGAACAATTATGTAGGAAATGACTAAAGGAATGATTTTAAAGGTTATGGAAAAGAAAGTAAAATTTAAGGTTAAAGAGGAATAAGTTTAAGAGTTAAGAGAGTTAATGGTTTTTTATGGTCTTAATCTATTGGTTATTAATGTGTATTGTGAATCTAGGGTCATAAGACACCAAGAAAGAGGAATGACAAGATTGTTCAAGCAACCTTGGGGGTTGGAAAGTAAAGGGAGCAAGAATAAAACTTAAGAATAAAAGGTAGTGAACTTACCTTTCTTGTGTGCTTGATGTGTATGCTTGTGTGTTGATGTGTATTATGTTGTTTGATGACTATATGAGATGAATGCTTTGTTTCTTTTATGTTTTTCATGGCTATGTATGTTAATGTGAAACATTGTGCATGAGAACATGTTATAAGTAAGCATGAGTTAGATCAAGTAAGCATGTCATACACTTGCATCCATCTTGCATGCATAATGATAATATTTGCTACTGAGATTCTTCTAAATCTCACTCTCCTTTAACCAACCCCAATAAGTGATAATGATCAAGCAAAAAATGCATAAGGAAAGAGAAAAAGAATTGAAGAAATTTATTATATTAAATTATGTCAATTGTATAACATTATATATATAGATGTGTCATTGATGGTATGTGATGATAGTAATGATGATGGCATGTATAATTGGCTATGATGCTATATGAGAATAGTTGATGCATGGATGAAATGGTATTATGCATGGAAAGAATTAATTGTGATTTATTAATGTAAGTAAAGGGGATAAGTCATCCTTAAATGAGACATGATTTTGTGACCAAGCAGAAGTGTCACAAGTAAACGAATCTGCCCATGAAACTTGGTACACTTAAATCACACATCTTGAGCTTTAAAACAAGTAGTAGATCACTTAAAATGGATGTGTGTCCTAAGAGTTATGCTTGATCAAAGTTAGGAAAGAGAAACTAAAAAGTACAGTTTTTACTAAATAAATAATAAATTTTTAGGAATAAATTATACGAATTGGCAAGGGTTGAGTCCATTTTTATATTCTAACCCTATAGAGAATCAAAGAGTTTCAAATAGAATTTTGAATCACCTTAATACGATTTTTTTATAATTAGTTATGATTTTTCAAAGTTAGACTGCAAATCTAGAATTAACCAGTGAATAATAACTCGAGTAATTATGTGTAAATTTTTAATTCACGGGCTTGTTTCGTGATTTGCTTGAACCGTAATGCTTCCAAATGTATACTTAAAGGGATTTAAGAAAGGATGTTTTAGTTGGGACGTCACTAATACTCTTGGTAGATTAGACACTAAGGCTGGTTGAATTGGGCAAAACAAATGGGGCGGAGCTAGTCCCCACACTACTACAAAAAAGATATATAACGTCGAGGAACAACAGCGGTTAAAAAGAAAAACACCTTGAAAAAAAATACGGTAGCATTTTTGTAAATAAATAGCATAACAGTTAACTTTTCACAACGATTATCTTAATAACTGCTGTAGAAAATTTTAAACATAACCCTATCACACATTCTATTTTTCATAGTTTCACAATCAATGCGTCGTGGTCTCCCTTTGTCCCACCATCAAAACTGTAATATTGGCAAATCTCCACTATTTCTCGCCGTGTTTGGCCCTTCATTTCACTCGTGGTTGTTTTTTGCTGTCTTCCCTCATCTTCCACCATCCACTGTTGCCTCTTCTCGCATTTTAATCATCTCCACTAAGTGAGTTTCCTCTTCTTTCATTCTTTTTGTTTTTTCTTGGTATCTTGGATGTTTTGATAATAGAAATCTATTGTATTTCAAATAGGTTGATTGGTTTTACATTTTTGATGTCTTGCATTGTTTATTTTGCGTTTCTTATGCGCTTGAGGGGTTGGTAGGTGACATTTAGAGTTAAAAAACCTCAATTACTTCCCATACACAGCATTAGAAACATGTTTAAACATTCAAAGTTGATTATTTCTTAAGTTTTTAATTTTTTATAATTTTTTGATATTTTATTTCAAATATCTGTAATAAACTTGAGAATTTACCAATAAATATATGAATTTTGATTGATGATAAAGTGTTGTTTAAAATTTCATAACAAATGGATATCATTTGTGTTTCCATTTTGGATTCAAAAGTTTTAGCTTTTAAGAATCTTTGTTCACTGAATTGATTTGAGATTGAATTGTTACTTTTGTTTTGTTAGTTATAGTTCTTCAAATTTATCTTGTATTTGTTTATTATATTGTTGGTTTGTTAATTAATTGATTTGTCTATTGTTTAAATAATTTGGGATTTGTTATATTTAAGGGAAAATTCTATCAAAGTTTTTATAAAATAAAAAAGACATTTTTTTAATTTGTAATTAAGTGTTAGTTAATTTTAATTTATTAACTAACACTTAATTATTTTATTTATTTGAATATTTGAATTAAGCAGTTAGAATTGAGCTTGACAGTATAACTATGCTCATTGACTCTGTAGAATAGTAGATCATAGTTGGATAAAAACTAAGAGAATTAGCAAAGAATATGAGAATGAGGTTGAAAGGTTTCTTGAGTTTGCTCACAGAAATGCTCCTAGTAAAAGAGATGGCTTGTATTGTTGTCCTTGTGTTAAATATTTAAATAATAGTGGGCATAGTATTCCTGAGATAAGAGAGTATCTTATCTGTGATGGGATAAATTTGAGGTATACAAATTGCATATGGCATAGCGAAATTAGAAAGATTACACTCTCTAGAAAGGAGAAGGTTATGAATTATGACTTTGGTGATAGAATTTCGGATGTGTTTCGTGACATAAGGTTTGAGTCATTTGCACAGTTCTCTCTCACAAATGACAACTTGTCTAGTGATGTAGAGACATTTTTGTACCCAGAGTGTAAAGATGATTACACAAGGTTGACAACCATATTGAAGTTGATGAACTTAAAGGCAAGAAATGGTTAGACCAATGCTAGTTTTATGGAATTGCTTGAACTATTGAGTAATATTCTTCCAAAAGGAATGTATGAGGCAAAGAAAATTGTATCCGATGGGTTTGGAATATGAGAAGATACATGCATACCCTAAAGATTGCTTATTGTTCAGAAATGAGTGAAGGATTGAATAAGCGCCCTAAATGTAGCACTTCAAGATACAAAGTCAAGAAAGATGGTGGTGATTATAATGAAATGACCAAAGGTCCTATTTTAAAGGTATTGTTGTATCTTCTAATAATACCATGTTTTAGGCGTTTATTTGCTTATGCCACAGAAACAAAGAACTTGATATGACATTCCGATTAACACGTGAATTTATATTTATATATTTATTACATGTAAAGTTTACAAAAACATGCTATAATATCATTTTCTTCTAATTGCTGATAGAGTTTTTGATAGTTTCACTGTTGTGGCCAAGGAGAAAAATAAGCTACCTCTAAGATAGATTCTCCTACAAGTATGTTGTTTTGAGCAGAGTATATCCTTATAAATCTTTTTAATAATCAAAGTTAATGTTTATAAATTTTTTTTAGATAATCAAAGTTAGATATTTAATTTTATATTTCATTTTGTTAGTACTGTTGTCAATCCGGGAGTGTTGAATGTGGATATTATGTCATCCGCTATATGAATGACATCATTGAGATAAGAGCTATTAAGAAGTTAAATGAGGTAAATATAAGTTACATTGCATGTAATTCTTCAATTCTTTTCACATTTTTGATCAAATTGACTAATGACTATGTTATTTTTAATTTAAAGGCATTTCAAGATAGTGTGTCATATGACATTGAGGAAATCAACTTGATGAGGGATACATTGTCAATAACATTGCTTGAAAAGTTTGAAAATATGAAATAGTTGGGTCATTCATCACATTTTAGTTCATTATTTGATTATTAACTAGGTGAGTAGTTGTTAATTATAATGTGTAGGTAACTGAATAAGAATTGGATGTTAGTATTAGGATAAACTAGTATAGTGCCCGTACATTGTACGGGCATGAATTAGTGGTTTCTTTTATACAAGATAAAAAGTTGAATTATCACAAAATAATTAGTTAAATATTACATTACTATTTCAAATCATGATTTCAACTTAATTTAAAATAAAATATCATTAAGCTTCTGAAATTTGCAATATCCATTATCAACATTTTTAGAAATATGCTATATATGTAGGTATATAAATGGCTGTTCTTTTAAAAAGATTGAATTAATGGAGAAAAAAGAGGTAATGGATTGAAACTCAAATATTTGATTATATTCAATAATTACACAGATAATGTCATGGTCAATAATACAAGATTAATGGAGACAGAATGGTTAGTGAGTTAAAATATTTTGAAAACCACACAAAAATATACTCCTATAAGTTGAAAGTAGTTGCCATGGTCAATAACTTCAGGAATTGGCAATATAAACTTAAAATAATATAAAACTATCAAAACAATATCAAAATATCCATATTTAATGTAAAAATAGAGGCTCGTGGCCACTACCATAAAGAATAATAAAATAAGACTTCTAATGTAATCTTATGGGAGTGATAGATGTGTCATCTTGGTTATCCATGTGAAAAAAGAAAAAGAGGAGTGTGCACGGCAACATTTATGGCTATTTAGATAATTGTGATAATTGAGTAATTATCATAGCCCCCATAACCCTCCCCCACGATACACAAACATCAGATGCACGTTGGTTATTTCCTCCCGAAATCCGTATACCTTGTGGAGTTATAAGACTGAATTAGGTATTTAATATAAAACATAAAATGTGTTGATTATCATAATGATAATGAGGAAATTCACTATTTGAGATCATTAATAATAGACAAATGTCAAATAAAATATAAAATAGGTTCACTATTTAATATATAGGAAATTGAGTAGTTCATATTGTTAAAATTACATACTAGCATTAAAGAAAATATCTTGACTAATATATTTAAGTTTGTATTTTATTTTTTTATTAAGCTAATCCCTAAAATACATCGATTGTTTTCCTTAAAAATTAATATTTTATTTTATTTTAAAATAAATTTTAATTCTAAATAGCAAAAGCAAAATGGTTTTTCATTTGAATTAGATTTCAAAATAATTCATAAATAAAAAATAATAAATATTTCAGGTATAAATAATAGTTTAGATTTAGGGTGTAAGATATTATTTTCAATATACTAATAGACCAGCTGAAATTAAATTTCACACATAATTAATTTTAAATAATACCATCAAATTTCAAATTTTGAACATACATTATGCCTCACATATATGTCACGATTTTCAGGATAAGAGAAGTTATATAATTTTATTTATTTTTCTTAATTTAAAATATTTGCATATAAAGGGTATTTTGGTTTTTACAAAAAATAGAAAAAATAAGACTCATTATTGGAGATAATTGCAATAAATTTTGTAATAAATCGGAATTGATTGAATTAATCAAAAAATTATAAAAAAAGTAGATTTATCTACCATTAACAAAAATCATTATTTTGCAAAATAAATAGAAAGACATGAAATGTGTACTCAAATAAATATGATCGAACTAATTCCCAAGAAAAACACATAAATAGAGAGATCATTGGTAGAAATGTGGCTTTAACAAAAATAAAAAATAAAAAATTTATCTACAAAAAATTCAACTAAAATATAAATAAACAATACATCCCAAGAATTCAACTAAAACCATTTAAATAAAAAGTACTGCATTATGAGAGATAACTAACTGATTCTACCACAAAAAGAGATAGGCTTTAGAAAAAAAAAATTGCATTATGGGAATCAGGAGGAACATGCATTATGGTGGTGAATAACGCATAACTAGGGAGTTGGCCATAAAATTTTGGCTTTAGAAAAAAAGAAAAAAAAAACCCATTTGTTTACATTCTGGTGAAGGCAAGTGGTAGTTTGTTAGTAAGTCATGCTTTGTACCCTACTTTTATATAGTAATAGATAAATTGCATTATTTATATCTCATCTTGAAATGGATTTCTTTTTATTTTTATGTAAAAAATTAATGAAGAATTTGTCTAAAGCATATCATACATAGCAAATATTTCATATTTTAAGACCATTCAAAGTTTTTTTTTTGTTATGAATCTACGCTTAAAAAGTTTTCACCAAGCGAAAAAAGCCACCACGTGTCTCTTTTTGATGTCTGCTCTAGGATTAGTTCGTTTTAATTCTTTTTAATTAATTGTATTATTTATATATTAACTTGCTAATGATTTTATCTGTATATTAATATATGAAATCAATGATGAATTTATTTAGAACATATCATATAGAGCAAACGTTGTATTATAGAAGAAAATAAAGTAAAGCGAGGTATTCTTAGAATATCTTTTATTCACTATAAAGTTGCAATAGAAAACTTTACGGATAATATTTCGGTCAAGCAGAAAAATACATTAAGAACAGATCGTGTATAAACCATAGAGGTTTAAAGCACTTTTCATAAATCCCTCAAAACAAACGAAAACCAGCAGGAATAGCAATAATAATGTGTTTCGTCTGAATCCAAGGGTCAGCACAAGCTTAAAAACCAAAAAATATAAGATTCCTTCAATAATATATCCTGCCCATCATTTAGAGTTTAAGCACGACATATCCCTTCTAAGGACCCTACCAAAATTAAGTACATAATTAAGTAGCTACAAGCATGATAGAGTTTCCATAAATCAACCAAAAAGGCGTGCTGCAAAAGTAGTTTATTATATAAAAACTCAAGTAAAATAATAGTTGACTAAATACAATAAATAATGGTAGTACCATTACTCAAACTATACATACATTTTCTACAAGCTCCAATGCTAGATCCTTGGCTTACTGGCATTTTTGGTTTACAAGCTCCAATGCTAGATCCTTGGCTTACTGGCATTTTTGGTTTATGAATAGTTAATAACAAATAAAAGATACAATTATATGATTTTATTAGGAATTTCTTTTAGAAGATTGCATTTAAATATATTTAAATATATAATAAAAACTTGCCACATGTTTCCGGATTTAGTGATGATAGCACTTCCTATAATTTATCAATTTATAAATCAATTTAATAATAAAAAACTACCCCACGTTTTCGGATTTTGTCATCATAACTCTTATAATTTATCATTTTATAAATCAATTTAAATATTAATAGATTTATAAATCAATTTAATAATAAAAAACTGCCCCAAATGAAACTTAACAATGCGTGATGATGCCCACACTCTGAGGGTGTGGCTTACTGGTATTTTTGGTTTATTAATAATTAATAACAAATAAAAGATACAATTATATGATTGTATTAGGAATTTCTTTTAGAAGATTGCGTTTAAATATATTTAAATATATACTAAAAAACTGCCACATGTTTCTGGATTTAGTGATGATAGCACTTCCTATAATTTATCAATTTATAAATCAATTTAATAATAAAAAAACTACTCCATGTTTCCGGATTTTGTAATTATAGCTCTTCCTATAATTTATCATTTTATAAATCAATTTAAATATTAATAGATTTATAAATCAATTTAATAATAAAAAACTACCCCATGTTTCTAGATTTTGCCATTATAGCTCTGCCTATAATTTATCAATTTATAAATCAATTTAAATATTAAGTGGCATTGGTGTATATAGTTATAAATCTATTTAATAATAAAAAACTGCCCCACGTTTCCGGATTTTGTGATTATAGCTCTTCCTATAATTTATCATTTTATAAATCAATTTAAATATTAAGTGGTGAATTTAAATATTAAGTGGCATTGGTGTATATAGTTTATAAATCAATTTAATAATAAAAAACTGGCCCACGTTTCCAGATTTTGTGATTATAGCTCTTACTATAATTTATCAATTTATAAATCAATTTAAATATTAATAGATTTGTAAATCGATTTAATAATAAAAAACTGCCCCACATTTCTGGATTTTGTCATTATAGCTCTGCCTTTAATTTATCAATTTATAAATCAATTTAAACATTAAGTGGCATTGGTGTATATAGTAAAGAGCTATAATCACGACCGGATAAATATACAATCTTTCAAATACCAAACTTTGGATTTCAAATAATTTGGCATAACAGTATTTTGGATTTCAAATACAAACTCTCAAATTGAAGAATTCCAACCAAAAACTCTCAAATTGAATACCCACGATCATATAAAATAATTTGAAAAAAAATAACAAATTCTAGGAATTCTGGGTTTGTTAGTTTAAACTAAACACGATCACCAACGCGGATATAAAGGACTATTAGAAACATGGGTAGGAAATGTTTAAAAAAAAAAGTTAAAAAAGGTGGGATTTTTTTTTAAAAAAAAGAAGAATATTTATCTACCCATAGACGATCCATGTCGTACTGTCAGTTACTCCTGCTTTGTGCTCTACTTTTGTATATTAATAGATGTCTTGAAATGGTTTTTCATATTCTTCTGCTCTTCTGGTTGTATTTGGGTATGTAAATTATAGAGAGATTATATAGAAAATTCACGCAGAATGTAAAAAAAAAAATACAGTTTTTAACGGTGTTTATTGTATAATTGTCATTAAAAATATATAACTGTCATTAAAAACTGTCTTTTCATGGCAGTTTGTTCAATAAAACTGTCATGGAAAGTTATTTTTCAGGGCGGTTATAAACCACCGTGTAATATTCTCCTCACAACGTCAACGGAATTCACGGCGCCTCTAAAACAATCATGGAAAGCTTATTTTAACTACTGTTAAAAGTCTTTATTCTAGTAGTACCCGATAATACCTCAAATAGAATTGTTTCTGATTGAAGAATACTTTGTGCTAATAAGAAAAGGCGTGACACAATTTTTTATTCCTTTATTAAACAAAAAAGGAAATATTAAAATATTAATCCTAATAACCACTATCAAACTAGACATATGAGATATGGGTTGAGGGAGTCAAATAGGTTGTACCCAAATAAAAAAGGTTTAAACCAAAAAGAAAATGAAATAATATAATATAATTAAAAAAAATATTAATAACAAAATACTCTCCACATGGTGTGAGGTCCAGTATGAGCCTCAACGTGACATGGCCAGCACAATTTGACAGAGGATGCCGAGGAACTTGCCCTGCTAGTGCTAGCCTCCACGGTGACAAGAGGCTTAATTGTTCTACGTTGGTTGCAAGAAAGAACCGACATACAGTATTGTATTACTACAACGGTTATTAAGGTAAATTGTCATAACACATTGTCTTACGATGTCATTTAGCTATGTTAAAACGTTATGGATTTAATCTTCCACGTCGATGTTTCTGTTTAACCATGCAGAACCTTTAATTTTTTTAATATATTATTTATTTGTTATCAAACCTCCCTAGTGTAACATCTTACTTTCTTTACCCAATTTTAGATCAAATGAAAGTATTTGGAACCACTTCTTAAGTCATTAAGTTGAAAATTTTTGAATTTTTAAATTTAATTTCTCAGGTTACTATTTATTATACCCTAATTCTTTCAAATTTTGAAAAATCATAACTAATTCTAGAAAAATCGAAATGATATTGTTCCAAGTCCTACTTGAAGCTTGTAGTGAATGCTTTAAGGAAAAAATACATTCATAGTATGAATCCAGCTCATGTATACTCCGTTTTAATGACAAGATGTACACAACTTCAAATTTTTTGAAATACCACTAATTTTAAAGCTAAAAATATGAACTATTAAACTGTTAAGTTTCAAATCCAAACTCCATCATTTGCCCAAAATTTGGTATAGTCAAACTTTACCCATAAATAAGTCAGCTTTCATCCTCTTCATACATAACTTATCCAAGTAAAACCATAACCATTCCAGTTCAAACCAGCCATATATCACAGCATATAATAAGTCATTTAATATAATTTACAACCCCTTAAAATCACCTAAACACATATACACAAATATTACAAAGTTTCTACATAAAGTCTCACATAATTCCATTACATTTTTCCTTCATAGAGACACCACCTCCTTGCCCTTGGTCATAGTATTTGAGGGTCCTATTGGTATTGTTTAAACATAGAGAGGAATAAGATTTCATAGAAATCTCAATAGCAAAGGAATTACAATAATAATATCAAACAAGCAAGGTATATTACAAACAAGTTCATAAACACTTACTTATTTTTATGTCATGCAAGTATCATTCCAATCCATTCACAATCAACGTGTTAATGCATATTGCAAGGCACATAATGCAATCAACCAACATGTCATCATCATCAAATAAATTCAAATATAACATAGCATATATTCAAGGAATCACATTATGTAACAACCAAGCAAGTTAACATTAAAATTGTAAATTCCATGCTACCTCCTTCTAATTCAAGATTTTCAGCCTCTTTGGTTCCTTTAGTTCCTCTTTTTTCTCTTGCTCAATGTCTATCAATCCCTGTATAAATATATGCCACACTATCAATCATAACACATAAAATACCATTAAGTATCAAGATAACTCTATAACCTTCTTTTCTTTGACTTTTTGACTTTAATTTCATCTCTGTTTTAACAAGTCTCAAGGACCATTCCTACACAATTTTTCATGTAGAATTCAAATATCAACTTGATTTTATCAAAAAATAAAACTCCTCCCTATTGTATTGAGCTTGGCCGAATAGGATGGTTATTAGGGTTAGAATTTTATTTTTAATTCTAATACTTTTAAACACTTTCTCTCGATATATTCTTACACAAAAATATATTCTAAACTCATTGAAATCCTCAAATTAAAGTAAAATGATCTCTAACCCACAGAACCAAGGTTGGTTGAATAGTCTCAATAAGTAGGGAGCTTGGAGTTTCTTCCAAAAATCAATCCAAACATCAACCAAGCAAGCCGATCTAAGCTCTAAATCATGGTTTCTATCCTTTCGTAATCACTCTTCCATATTTCAAAAGTTGGACAGCATGGTACCTTGGAATTTTGTCAACAAATTCCACTTGAAACAAGTTAAAAACATAGTCAAATTAAAGCTTTAACATGTCTTGATTAATCCTTGATTCTTGCTTGATAATTCTTGACTTATTCCTGCATGTTCTTGGCTCTCAAAACTCAATATTTCTATAGCAAACCTCCCCTCCTTTTAAGTGCCAAAATAGTTGAATATGAAGGCTTGGGAGGGGGTATTTATAGAGTAAAATTTCTGCCTCCCTTACTTCCATGTGCCCCTAAAAATTCTGAGGTAATAAGGCCGTGTGTCCCCTCTTATAAGCTGCAGAAATTTTGAAGTGTCCAAGTGTGCCATATGTAATAATATTTTGGATAAAATCATGTGTTAATTTACAATATTTTATTCCTTAATCATGTGGACCACTTTGGCCACAAATTTATTGTTCATATTTTGTCCAAAATAATACCCAATAGGCTGGAGAAAGAAGGAAGGATATTACCTTTTATCTCCAAACATTTTTCTATTTGATTTTACCGTATCGGCTAAAATTCCTATCTAATTTTAATAATATTTTTGGAACTTCAAAATTTTATTTTTGCCCATCTAAAATCATATTTTATATACTCCTCCGGTCCTTAATATAGGACCCAATTGTTGAGTTGGTTTTGGTCCTAAATATAAGACCATTTCTTATATTATCAATTTTCTCTAAATCACCC
>NW_021632410.1:0-33643 GCF_004799145.2 Neltuma alba | reverse complement strand
AAATGGACGGTGAAGAAGATGGAGATGGGGATTAGGGTTTTCGTGGGAGATGAGAGAAGATGATGATAGAAACGTAGGTGGTGGCTCAATAATAAGGGTCTGACCTCACCATACCTAAAATAGGGTTTCTAACCCGAAATTTACGTGCATGGGTCAGTTCCTGGGGGTGGGTAGGTCAAAATTTCCCGAAATGGTCGGGTCTGAAATTTGCTGATACGAGGGGTTCGGTGCGGCAAAACATGGCAGAGAGCTTTGCTTCGACAGATGATGTTCGCCACGGCGAAAGCAGAAGTGTGCCGCGGTGAAACTGAGGTAGAGGATCCTTTCTTGCTTCTTGTGCCTTGAGTTCTTCAATTCTGGCCCCAATCTCTAGTGTCCTACAATAAAAAGCAACAAATTGAAGTATCAATTGTCCTAGAAATCAATTGAATACAATTAATAACCAATTATGACAATTTTATCCTCAAAAAGACACTAATTTAAAGTAAGGACTCTTAATCTAAATTAAGCACAATTATCATTAAAAAGGGCTAGAAAATACCACAAAATCATAAATAATGTAATGAAAAGATAATAATATCTTGAGCTCAATCAAATTCCCCCACACTTAGACCTTTATACTCCTGGACAAAGCTTAAGAATAATTCAAAGAGATACTAGCACAAAGAGAAACACTACCATGCTTAAAGATGAAAGCAGAAGATTAGTAAGAAACTCTCACAGGTTAACGTCAGTAAACAAGGATATGCTAAGAAAATGAGCACAATGGGCAATTAACTCAAAAGATTGATCAAGAAAGATCTATCTCACGGATAAGTGTTTCACTCTTAACTCACTTGTATTAGGGTTATTTCACTCCAAGTCTACTCAATCCAATTTCTACCATAGACTTGTAATAATTCTACCTCTCCACCACAGGAAGCAAACTTTGTAAATCAAGAGGACTTTTAAGGGTTAGAACTTGAATGAAGGCCAAGTGAAATGAATGGAATGAGAATGAAAACGGAAATGAGTACAAGCATACAAATTATTAAGACAGAATTATTCTAAATAAAAGCAAGGGAAGAAGCTACTTAGTTTTTATTTTATAATTTTTATATCTTTATCCTTTCTTTTCTTTGCCTCTTTTTTTTTTTTGTATTCCTTTTCTTTTCTTCTTCTCTTCTTCTTCTTCTTTCTTTCTTTTTTCTTTTTACTACAAAATAATTGCATGCATGTACTCAAGATGAAGGTCCAAAAGGGTTTACAATGGTAAAATGATTGGGTTTGTGTTTGGGAAACGAGGATTTGAAATCGAATGCCTCTATCATTTTTACAAAAATTGATTCACTAAGCTTCGATTAAGAATTAAAGCAAGTTCTAGAGAAATATGAAATAAGCATATTCACTCAATTTAATAACTTTAGGCCCAAAAATCCTTCCAACAAGGCTAAAATCTCAATTAATCAATCTCAAGAGTTAACAACCACACAGTCATAGTTTCAAAGCATATCATCATTTACTATCTGTCAAAAACATGAGAATAACTAGCCCAAGTTCAACCCTCATTCAAAAGCATGGAAAGTTTTCTAAAAGCACTAGTACAATTTGAACTTTTCCAATAATTTTAAAAAGGATGCAGGAGCATAAAGAATCTAAGCCAGGAAAAATTTCTGAAGACCAGTTGAAATTGCAAAGAATTTATTATTTAAAATATATTTTTTTTAAAAGAAGGGGAATCGTCGCGGCGAAGGGTGGCAGAAAGGAAATCTGGAGAAAGGGTTGGCCTTCACCGCGGCGAAACATAAGTTGGCCACGGTGAAAGTATCCTGAGAGATAATTAACGTGAAAGAAAGGGGGCTTTGCCGTGGCGAAGGATGGCAGAAAGCGAAAAATCCTGAGCAATTTTCAACTCTTCAACAACTAAACTCAAAATATTCACAATTCAACCAATTTATAAGTTCAAAACACCTCAAAATCAAATAGATGCATGGATGCATGAGAAATATTTGCTAGATTCCACAATAAGTTCCTCCCTCACACTTAAAAACAACATTGTCCTCAAGGTATGAATCAATGACATCAAATACCAGAAATGAAGTACAGGGGTGAAAATAAAGCAAGATCATAACAAACCAATGAGAAAGCATCCATCTAAACAAGTTCAAAACCAACGGAGCACAATAAAGGTTCAGAAATATCCAGCCTCAGAACAACAGAACAAATGAAACAAAAGAAAACACAAAAACACAGAGACTAAAAACTAAAGCTGCAGCCCAGAATCATCTGCCCCGGACCCTGATGGTCCTGCACCGGATGTGCCTGCTACATCCATACCCATACTGCTTTATGGCTCCTCCTCCTCAGCTGGTAAGGCAAAATTCAACCGGTCCGCGATCAAGGCATCAATACGGTGGCGGTAGCGACGATCTCGGTAATACAATGCATCACGGTCCTTTTGCCGCTTAATCTCCTGGAGGAGTATAATGCGCAACTGGTTAACATCCTCGCACAGCTCGTCAATGTTATTCACAAGTGCGTCTAAGGTGATTGGCTGAGAAGGCTCATGAGCATCTTGGCCTTCCTCGGCTGGCTCAGCAGCTGCCTGGCCTGCACTAACATCGTAAACCAGATGGATAGGAGGGTGGGGTGCAATGGTAGGCTGTTTGAGGCGCTCATACTAGAAAAAGGGTGCAGGTTCGAAATAGCTGTCATTATCAAATTCAGGTACCCCGCACTTGCGGAAAATATCAGAGATAAGGTGAGGAAAAATGATGCTATTGGTGAGTTTTTTGGTGTTGACGGAATCGTGGAGGGCTGATTGGATGGTTTGAGCTACATCGAAAGTTTTTTTGGTCATGAGGAGATAAACGTAAAGAGCTTGGCATTTAGGAAGGTTCTGGAGATGGGAAGTGGGCAAGATGTTGTTGCAGACCAGGTGCAGCCACGGCATCGCCTCAGGCCGGAAATCAGAGCGTTTCATGTAAAGCTCAACAGTGCAGGGAGATGCTAAGTGGCACCATCCTGGCACAGGGTCTGGAGAATTTCATCAAAAGGATAATTATCTCTGTAATGCGAATAGTGGGAATGACGAACCTCAGGAAGGCGGTAGTGGTGGGATATGTTATATGTGGTGAAGGAGTAATTCACACGGTGGTCACGGAACAGGATGGATAACATGCCATTAAGGCGAGCGTAGGTGTAGAAGTGGCGGACGAAGGCATTATTGCCCATTTCTCGTGGGCGAACCAATATGGTCAATTGGGACTCACGAAGTCTTTGGACAAAGGGGTTGTCTGGTGGGTCAAGAGGAAAGGGTCTTTCCTTAAAGAGGGGGCACTGGTCTACTAACTTATAGAGGTCATCATAAGACAAGGCTTCATCTGAGTCAGAGTCAGACGCGGGTAAGGGTTCAGGGCGTTTGGTGCGAGGCATTTTCCTGTAGCAACACATAACAGAAACACTATACACAGAACAAACAACCACAACCTAAACAACCCAGAAAAAACCAAAATTACAACCTAGACAGTAGCAAATGGTTATATAATGATTCATAGGTTTTCAGAGGACTAAAAGTTTTCAAAATTAAGCAAAGAGATTAAAGAAAAACACAATGTACTATGAATTATTAGATAACCTACAGGCTACGTAACTACAATCTAACAACAAAATAACCCAACCCAACAACACAATACCAGAACAAACAAGCTAAAAACAACTAATCAAAAATAAACTAAAGCACCATTTATCAAGGCAGCCAACACTAGTGCAAAATACCCCTTTTAGTTTCTGTTAAAAACAACCTTTCGCTACTTTATATGTACTGTAGTAGAAGAAACTGTAGCGGAAGATATGACCTACGGCTTCTATTCTTAGAGAACAGAAGCCGTAGGTCGCCTACATATGGCTTCAGTTGTGCATAACTGAAGCCATAAGTATTGACCTACCTTCTGTTCTCTAAGAACAGAAGCCGTAGGTTGCGCATGGCTTACGGCTTCTGTTATGCACTAGAACAGAAGCCATAGGTTGGACGTATGGAGGGAACTTATGGCTTTTGTTATACACTATAACAGAAGCCATAGGTGTAGGTAGTGTTTTTTTAAATATTTTTAATTAAATAATAATTGTACTTAGAAACCTGTTAATTAATACAGCAAACTATATCTAATATTAAATATAACCACCAATTTACAGCGTATTTATACAACCAAACCATATGAATTGTTAACAAAAGTATGGATCTAGTATTAGTATGTTTAACAAAAGGATAAACATATAGAACTTGCTATACATCACCTTTTATTCTAATTTTGTTAAATTCAAGAAATACTCTGACCATATGCTGCGTATTTCTCTCATCTGTAAATCAGAATATGGGTCCAAATTTTGAAAATGCTGCCAAATGCAAAAAAATTGTAACATCAGTAATATTAAAAACAACTCAATATTTAAACTAAAATTATTATTTTCATATAATATTATTACCTTGTGGAATGAGTTGGTTATACCCCCAGAGATGATTTCATACATATACCTCATCACATAATATCCACATTCCACATCTTTTAGCTGTTTATGGCACTACATATATTCACAAAACAAGAGTGATCAATATAATTAATCTCACCATTGTTTAAATTTAAAATACATACCTTTAAATAAACCCAATCGATAAAACTTTGGCTATTCTTTCTCATCAATTTATAGTGCATCTTTAAAGATATATTTATATAAAATACTTGTAAGAAATAAAGTTATACACAATACTTACGATTCAAGAACTCCTTTCATATTTTCACTTACTTCCCATTGCAGAGAACAAAACCAATATATGGTCTAGTCAGATGGACAAATAACAGCAAGCCTCCAATGACCACTATAACATGAGTTAACATTAACACCATATCATTAAGAAAGTTTTCATTTAATTAAGAGGTGAATTAGAATGAAGTACCTTTCTATAATTGGTGCAAACCAACACTTTTCATTTCCTTCTTTAATCGTACTTCCAATGTATGATGTTCTCCCACTGAAAGTATTTCCGGTTGGTTGAATATGATGCGGACATAAGAATCTATAATGATTAGCCCTATCCAGTTCTTTGCAAAGATTGTGGAGATACCTATGAAAATGGCAAATGAGTTAGTAAGAAAATTAAAAACAACATATATGTAAAGTTAAAATAAAATTCATACTTACATGAGAAACAATTGAATTATTGATATGTTTAGCAAATCAAAAGCAAGAAATTCAGCAACATCTCTCTTGAAGATTGTTAATTCAATAGCTCGCCCCACAATCTCTCTACTCATACTTAGTTGAACAGTGTTGTTCATATCAACAAAAACTAAAGCTAGCTAGCTCAAGCTATCTCGCTTTGGCTTGACACTACGTTCAATAGCATGTTGAGGATTTGAATCAAAAGAATCCTTTGATTGGTAGACTTCCTAATCAATGACAAATATAAAATTAGAAATGCATACCATATGAATTAGGAAGTGAAAGATCACAAATAATTCATACCTCAATGGTAGTGGTAACTAGATGCCTTAGCCAAAGAATGAAATTATGTTTAGCTTGTCCCACTGTTTTTACCTCCTCATCAGGGAATGGCACTAAGGCATTAGCATCCACAACCTCTTCAACCACCGCCTTTACCTGGTAATCTAGAATCTCTTGATGATGGATCCTTATTGCAAATTTGTATACCTTTCCATGTGCAACTAAACATTTATTAGGATCCTCTACATAAAGCATACACGACACTTCTTCTGCCACACAACTACTTCTTGTACTTAGAGGCATAGGAGGTTGTTGTGCTTGCAAAGACTGCGTATGCATCGAGCTAAAAGATTTTATCATTGATTGCATTTGCATAATTTTATCTTGAAAATCTTTCTCTAGTGTTGTTACTCTTGCATCAGCTTTCTTTTCTGCTTCCTCTATCATCATCTGCACCTGCTATAATGGTACACCTTTTGGGCCATGAGTAGAAGGTGGTGGTCCAAAGTATTCTCTAATACCGACACCTCTTGGTAATCCTCTGACACGGCTAGGGTGCTCTTTCTTCTCTAATGCTGTGGTTAATATATCTTGCCTACCAGTAGGAACAAAGGTTCCTTGAGTAACTGCTTCTTCCAAGGAGTCCTATGACAAGCAAAGAAGAAATGCAATTAGAAAACTACTCCTTCAGCATATCACAAGTTTGTTAATTACAAAATACTTACAATCTTTTTTGCTACTTCTCTAGCCTTTTCAGTAAGGAACTCCCCTTTCTTATTCATTCGGGCTCTCTTCCATGCTTGAGCACAATTGACAGGAGATGGAGGAGAAACATCTCCATCATCCTTAGCCTCTGCAAGTTGTCTCTTAGCCTCCCATTTTTCTTCCATCATTTTGTTGTTTAGCAATGCATAACCTCCACGAGACAAGGTATGGGGGTATAGATTTTTTTCCTGTTTCTCCTTACCTCTTTTCTTTTTTCCTAATAAAACAATGAAAAGTATTTATAAAAAAGAAAATATTAAATAAATACTACTTTAACATCAAATTCTTCTTTTACTTACCAAAAAATCAGAATTGTATCTGCTTTCAACAAATTCCATCCATGTCATTTCATCAATATATGAGTATTTCTGCCAAGGCTTTTCAAAGTTTGTGTCATCATCAACATCATGATCACTTTCACTACCCTTTTCATTAAATATATAATTTCTTGTGAGTTTGGACTTAAAGTCCCTCCACTACACTGCTGCATAAGAGAGCCACTTCTCCTTCATAAACATTGTATCAGGTATGTCATAAGTAATCTGCAAAAGCAACACATGTAAGTAATAAAGTTAGTAATAACATATACTTCAATACAATAGCTAAATAAAAAGTAGATATAGGATGTAATGAGAGGTACCAGTATAGTATCCCAAACTTCATTTCTATCATTTTGTCTCACTTTATCCCATTCATTTATCAAAATGCTAATTTTTTGATGTGCAACAAGTACAACAAAACTTCTAAATGTGTTCCCTTCTTTCCAATCAATTGGCTCCCCTCTCTTATCAAATTCAATATGAATCTTGCCTCCATCTGCTTGAGCTAATTTAGTAAGCCGTGTGACGCCTCTTTTACAATTTTTTGACTTTGTGGTTTTCTTGCCAATGCTCAATGAATTCTCCATGTATACCTTTGAAAATAGGAATATAAATAAGTTCAGTAATAAAAGAATAATAAATGAAAATTATAATCAAACAAATCAAAAGAAACAATGTTGAAAAGCTTACACAAAAGTTAAAAACACCTCTACTAATATTACTGTCATAAGAGTTTAATTAATTATGATTAAGTCTCCCATAAACCTTCATCATGATTAGTCCTTACGCCATACATATCATCTTCTTTATCACCATGCTCACTTGTTATGCTATATACACCATCTTCTTTATCTTCTTCATCCAATTGAGGCATGGTTGACATAGAAAGAGGAGTCTCACCAATATCACAATAAGATTCATCATTCTCATCATGTGCAATTAGGCTTTTCCCATATAGAACCATAGACTAATTTTTATCAACTAGATCTGTGACATAAAAGACTTGCTTTACATGAACTGCCATAATAAAAGGATCCTCCTTATGACCTACTTTATTAAGATTTATCAGTATTAGACCTGACATATCTATTTTCACACCATTATTGCTATCAACCCATTTACACTTAAAAATCAGCACTTTGAATTTATAGTAGTCAATTTCTCATATTTCTTCAATAATCCCAAAATACTGCATTTAGGATTTTTATCTTTAGAACTAGAAAAGTGCATTGCTTCTGCAACTACCATAACACCATTGTTTTGCATAGTGCTCTTATCATCTTGATATTTTGTGTAGAATGAATAGCCATTGATGTCATATCCACTCCAAGTTGTGACATTATAGTTAGGCCCACTAGCTAGCCATCTTACTATATTGGAAACATTGAACTTTTGACGATCTTGCTTTACCTTTGCCTTAAACCAAAGTGAGAAACACTTATTGCGCTCACTTAGCAACCATTTATCTACCTTTTTAGGGTTTTGAACCCTTAATTCCTCTTTATGCTCAAACAAGTAATCTTGAACTTTATCAATGTTATTTAAGATGTATATATGCGCTTGTTCTACATCATCACGCTTCATAAGCCTCACATTAAACCCTCACGTCCCTTGACCTGCAACTCTCATTCCCTCATGGCGAGACTCAGGAAGTCCTATAGGTTTTATTCCAGATAGGTATTCAGTACAAAACTCAACAACCTCTTCAGCAACATATCTTTCAACAATAGACGCTTAGGTCGATGTGGATTCTTCACATACCCTTTAAGGATTTTCATATATCACTCAAATAGGTACATCCAACGCAAATAAACAGGGCCACACAACTTTATCTCTCTCACCAAATGTATAATTAGATGCACCATGATATCAAAAAATGACGGCACAAAGTACATTTCAAGTTGGCATAAGGTAATGACAACATCATTCTGCAATTCATCCAATTTCTCTGGGTCAATGACTTTACTACATATAGCATTGAAGAAGGAACATAATCTAATTATTGTATTTCTCACCTTTTTCTCTAGTATGTCTCGAATTGCTATTGGTAAGAATTGTTGCATCAAAATGTGGTAATCATGGGACTTTATGCCTACTAATTTTAAATCCTTCATTGATACAAGCCTTTTGATATTTGAAGAATATCCTTGTGGCATCTTAATACTTTGTAGACGTTGACAAAAGCTTTTTTTTCTCTCTTTTTGACAAAGTATGATAGGCTGGGGGCATGTAAGTTCTCTTTCCATCAGTTCTTGGACACAAGTGTGTTTGAATCCCCATTTCAAGTAAGTCCAATCTTGCTTTCTTACCATCCTTGCTCTTTCCCTCTATATTTAATAGTGTTCCAATTAGTCTTTCACACACATTTTTTTCCACATACATCACATCAATACTATGCTTTACCTCAAGATATTTCCAATAAGGGAGATCAAAGAAGATAGACTTCTTCTTCCAGAGATTCTTCTCAGTTACCTTTTTTTGGCTTTTACCCAATACTGTATCAACGTCTTTCACCTGTTCATATACTTGGTCTATAGTAAGGGGCTCTGGAGGGTCCTTATACTCTTGAAAGCCATTAAATTCCTTTTTCTTCCTTTGATAAGGGTGGCCTGGTTTAAGAAATCTTCGATGACCAAGATAAAATGTCTTCTTTCCATGTGATAACTGTTGGTGAGATGTCCTGCTTCACATATAGGGCATGCATTGTGCCCTTTAACACTATATCCGGATAAGTTTCCATAAGCAGGAAAATCATTTATTGTGCAAAAAATCATAGCTCTTAGCTTAAAAGACTCTTCATGATATGTATCAAATACATCTACACCTACCTCCCACATCATCTTCAAATCATCAATCAACAGTACTAGATAAACATCCATATCATTTCCTGGCTGTTTTGGGCCCGAAATCATCAAAGATAACATAATATACTTGTGTTTCATACACAACCAAGGAGGTAGATTATAAATCACTAAGAGAACAGGCCATGAGCTATGTTGACTGTTAAGATTTCCATAAGGATTCATCTCATCCGTGCAAAGTCCAAGCCTAAGATTCCTAGGCTCATTACCAAATTCAGAAAATAATTGATTGAACCTTTTCCATTGAGAAGAATCAGTAGGATGTCGAAGCATTCCGTCAGTTTTCCTTTCTTCAACATGCCATCTTAACTTCTTTGCCTCATTTGCATTAGCAAATAAATGTTTAAATCTTGGTATTATCGGAAGATACCACAATACCTTTGCAGGAGGCCCCTTAGTAATAACATCACCACCCTCCATCTCTTTTACTTTATAGCTTGATGTCCCACAGACCGGACATGCATCCAGCTCATCGTATGCTTTTCTATATAATACACAGTCATTGGGGCAAGCATGTATCTTTTTATATCCTAATCCTATTGGGCATAATATCTTCTTTGCCTCATAATTATGATCTGGAAGTAGATTACCTTTTGGAAGCATATCTTTCAACAATATAAGCAACTCTGTGAAACTCTTATTACTCCACCCATTTTTTGCTTTTAAGTTGACTAGCTTTAACACTACTGTCAACCTTGTGTACTTTGTGCACCCAGGATATAAAGGCTTTTCGGCATCATTGCACAAGTTACTATATTTATGTAATTGCTTAACAACATCAACACCTACATCATGAATCATATCTTCCACTCGCTCATCCATATCCATATCATCTTTCTCAATCTGGCACACTCTATGTTTTTTAGACTCACCATGCAATACGCATTGTTTATATACTTTGTAGAACCCAAAACAAATCAAGTGATCCTTTATTTCTGTTGTAATTTGTCGCAACCTATTCATACATTTAACACAAGGACAATAAAACAATCCATTGTTATTAGGAACATTATTCTTCACAAATTCCAAAAACTGATCCACCCCACACTCATATTCGTCACTTGTTCTTAGAGCGTCAATCCAACTACGATCCATGATTACCTAATTCAAATATCAACACCTTATTATTTTTTGAGGTAATAAAAAACCCAACAGCATGACAGCTTAAAAAATGATGTCTCCCATGCATTAAACCCTCAATTTAACCTTGTTATCTCCTAATCAAACATATATTCCAGCAAATCTCATATTTCTCATTTAGACTAACTCCAGAGCAATGTGACTTTTATCAACTCTGATCAAATTTAATTCAACTTCAAAGCTATACATTACAAATTCTAACTTCATTCAAACTCTATAAGTTCTAATTCAACTTCAAAGCAATATGATACCAAATGAAACAACAAGGCAAGTTTTCAGAGTCAATATGATATTCTAACAAATATAATCTCAATGATACTCATCAATACTAACTCTAGAAAAAAAGTGACAATTATCAAATATCATCAAAAAAACTTTGGTCAAAGAATGATTAAAATTTTATTAATGTGAGAAATTATATATTATAAAAAAATGCATTATTTAATTGTAACCAAAGTAATTTTGTGTATGTTACATCAAGTATTATGCATATACATCAATTGTATTTCACATTATCATCTATTTTTGTCCCTTTTCGAGATATATAATAAATTAAATCAAATCAAACATATTTAGTCCTCAAGTATGATATATTAACTAAGATAAGTCATGTTAATAAAATGTAACAGCTCATAAGTTTAATAACAAGAACTAATCTAAACTTTCTCAACGTTAGGATCTAAAAATTGAATAAACTATATGACAACAGAAAATAATAATTTAACCTAAAAGAATAAATAAAATAATTGCACAGGTTGAATATTTCATTCTTCCACATTCATTTAATCTCCCTCTTCTCTCATATCTTATTCATTTGCTCTCTACAGCATTCATCCTCCATTATCACTTCCTTTCATTTTATGTCTGTTGTTAGGTCTGAATCATCATAAAAAAGCCATATTTGTACAGGATTAAGCATTTGGAACAACACAATGACATAAATATGTAAACTTGCCTTTTTAGAAAAAACCATTAGAAGATTTCTGCAGTAAAAACATAACCGAAATTTCAGAACAAGATTTCAGGAGAAAAAAACAAAACTTGTTACATTTGAAAAACTATTACTTGCCGTATAAACAAAATAAGATTTCAGAAAAACTGTTACATTTGAAAACCCAGAGTTTAGCAATAGAAACAGATTTCAACAAACAAATATTTCAACAAGAGAATTTAAAACTAGTTTTCAGGGGGAAAAAGCCTGGTGCATTGACTTGTCGCACATATTATTTCAGCAAAAGTCTTACTTGTTAAACTAATTGGTGCCAAAAGCATAAGAACTAATTTTTGATAGGTTCACAGCTAAATTGACTGGTATTGGTTCAGTAACAGATCAATCACGCAACCTCATTCCTTTACTTTTATTGGTTTGTGTTTCTATCAAATGAATTGGTTCAATGACCACTGCTCCATTTTTCTAGTTTGATCAGAATGTAGTTTTCGCATAACATAGTGCAAATTAATACAAAAAAGGACATTCACATTCTTGATAGCATCCCTTCCCACACAACAAAAATTTGGACTCCTAAATCACGGTAAGGATTGGTCATCACGTTAGCAAGTAAAACCCATTCAACCAAATAACTTCTCATCTCATTTCTAGCTACAAAACTAGCATTATATGAACAATAAACAGGAGATGATGGAAAATCCCATAGAAACAATTTTAAAAAAAACTGAACGAACAGAGTATACGGTAATCACACGATTCTTTAACAGATCAAACAATTTTTCAGTTTCAGCGACAATCCAAAATGATCAGAAAAACTAAAATACTCACTAGAACCTAAGCTTCAAACAAATTACTGTCAACGCACGGCACCGAGATATGCAAGACCTAAGGCATCATCGACGATGATGAGGAGGAAAGAACAGAGCAGCTTTGGTGATACCCAAATGGCGATGAAGGAAGATTCCAAGTGCCACCTAAAGATAGATAAAGAAGAAGATGAGACCCACGAACCTGCTCGAACCCAACGCGAAGAAGAAGAACACCAACCCCAACTGCCACCTTGAAGACAGAGTGAAGAAGGTGAGACCCGGAACCAATTCAAAGATAGAACAAAAGGAAGGCAAGACGATTAGCTCGAGACCCACAGGACACTGATTAAACTTCTAGCGGGACCTACTCCACCACCACCCACGAAGACAGATACGGAGGAATGGGGCAAGAGGAACCTAGAGCTAATGAACCATATAATAAAGACGGGAAAGCGTGCTGATGAAAATATGGAGGGAAGGGGGAATTTTTTTTTTTTTAAGTTCCTCAATGTATTATGGCTTCAGGCTCGAAATAGGACTGAAGCCATATGCACCTTATGGCTGCTGGTAATGGGCTAGACGCAGTAACCTTTAAAAAAAACTTACATATAGCTTGTATAAAAAAAAATTGCACACAGCATCTAGTTAGATATATACTAGATGTTCTACCTAATATAAATAGATAATTTCTTAATCTAAGTTTGAAATAAATCAAGTTTTTAATTGTATAAAATCATTTAAAAGAAAATTTCTCATTAAAAACCATTCAGTTAGTGACAAAGAAAAAATAAAAAGAATTAAAAATATATTATTTCTATTTAAATAATTAAAATTTTTAATGGAACTAATTAAATAAAAATGAAACCATAGTATGTAATAATGCCTTTATGCCTTATAGAAGATGTCCTAATGCTAGTATATGAAACGAAATATAATTTAAAATTATTTGGTATATTTATGGAGTCTGTTTAAAATTAAACAGAAGTCATATGTAAGCTTATGGCATCAAGTCTAAGCAGGTTAGAAGCGAAAAGTGTTGAAAGAACATACAACTTCTATTTCCTCTATAACTGACACCAAAAGTAGAAACTAAGTTGGTATTTTACACTAGTGCAAATTGATTAAGTGATAAAGAGGCAGCATGGAATTTACAATTTTAATGTTGACTTGCTTAATTATTACATGATATTATCTTTAGGGTATATGCCATATGTTATTTGAACTTGTTTGATGATAATGTCTTTGAATTGCTTGCATAATGTGCCTTGGCATAATTCATTCGTTTATTGATCTGGATTGATTTGATATGGTGTTTGTATGGCATAGAGGTAGAGAAATGTTTTGTATATTGATTGTAATATATCTTGCATGTTTAACATTATCATTGTAATTTCTTTGCTACTGAGATTTCTGTGAAATCTCATTCCTCTCAATGTATACACAATCAATAGGGATCTCAAGTGGTGTGATCAAGGCAAGTAGATGGTTATTCCATGAAGGAAATATGTTATGGAATTATATTGAATTCATGTTGAGTATATGGTTTGTAATTATTATGAATTATGTTGGAATATTGTAATAATGATCAAAGTACTATGCATGCAGATATTGGGCCAAGGAATGATGTCTAAGCATGTGATTTTTAATTGGAATAGTCTATGGAAGGAAAAGAAAAGATAAATGTAAGAATTGCATAAAAAGGGATAAAAGTTGACTTTTAATAGGCAAAGTTTGACTAATAAAATTTGTACAATTGGATGAGTCTTGGGCTAAAATTTGGCAAAGTTATAGATTATATTTTTTAGGTTTAAAACAAGTATCATTTCATTAAATTTAGAGTTTTATACAAAAAGTTATGCCCTTTCAAAGTTGGGCACAAATTCTAAAAATGAACAATTGATCATATAAACAGTACTACTTTGCATGAAATCTGGAATCAACTGATAAGTCCTAGATGCCAATAATTATTTTTTTCCCTAAAGATGGTATTAAGAGCTTTAAATAGAACTTAGAACCACTTTGTTTTTATTTTTTTAGAATTGGTTATGAATTTTCAAATTTGACTCTTGTTAGGGTTATAATGAATAGTAACCTTAATTTAAGAAAATTTAATGTTCAAATTTTTCCAACTTAAGGCTAAAAGAAATTATCCAAAATGGTTCCAACTGAGATAAAATGAGGCCTAAAAGTAAGGCGTGATAGAATATGCAGGAATTTATCTTGGTTCAATCTCAACCACTTGACCTATGTTCAGTTCTCAGAACACCTCTGAGCTTTTCACTATACCCCAAGATTCAATAGGCTCTTGGTGCCATAGTACAGTAATTGAGCTCGCTCTCAATCACTCCCTCTTACTTCTCGTAAGGTTACAATCCCCTCAAGAGTCTTAGACTCTTGAGTCACTCATTGAAAGTAATAAATGATTTACAAACTCTCTCTTAAGAGTGTATAAGATAAACACTAAAGATTAGAATGGAAAACAAAGTATTGAATGCAGAAAGTTGATTTGATAGTTGGTAGCTTAGCTCATTTATTACTTCAATCAATGCTCTTGGTGGTTTTTATAGTTAGAGACTTCCATCTTTCTGTTAGACACAAGAGCTTATAACCATTAAGATATCGTTTGTGTGTGTGGGTAGTTGCAACAGTTGTTCGTAATAAATGCACTTTTGACACAGGTAGCTTTGGCCTATAATATATCCATTGAGCCTCATCAGCTGTAAAATTGTCTTAGTAAAAATCTAATAAGTTATTTCACCAGAGAATATAAACGAATAGCAGAAGAAATGATCATTCTTGGATTTTAATAGATGAAGTCAAAATCACAAATCATGGATTAGAGAATCATAGAATCAATTTATCAAAGATCTTATCAATAACTAGCATGATCGATAAAGTTATCAATTAATTGAAAATGAGAGAACTTGAAAATCAAACTCATTTATTGAAGTCATTGTGGATCATACACTTTATGGAACAAGTTATCAATAAAGAGTGAATTGTAATCAAAGTGATTTTTATTGTGAAAATACTTCTGGAATCAATTGAAAAATCTGTAACTTGAATTAAGTGCCTTCTTTGTTTTTAATAAGAATGTAAGATGATTAATAAAGACCGAGAAAAGCTTAAAGATAGAGTAATGTCATATTCTCTGAAAACTATTGTGAAGAACAATTTCAAGAAATGTATTTGGACTTTATGGAACAAGTTATCAATAATTCAATTTATCAAAAGCTTATTGATAATTGAAGTGACCTTAGAAAATCAATTTGAACAATTTTATCTGAAAGGTTATCGATGAATTGGTTTATCAAAAAGTTGTTAGAAAAACTCTATATGAAAGGTAAGAGAGCACATGACAGGAAAACCGTGACTTGATAAATATGATTATCAATAAGGTTATTGATTAAAATCTAAATAAAACTTGAAGGTTTAGAGAAACAGAGTGAAGCTTAATCGAATAGCTTATCAAATACCAAAAGAAGTTTAGTAAAATCAAACTTACTCAGTTGTAGAACAAGTTATCAAAAAGTATGAACATCAATAAGGTGATTGTTAGCTCATAAAGTATGGATAAGATGAGTCTTACCAATTATTTGACACATGATCGATAACCTCATTTATCCCTAAGGTTATCAATAAATACTTATCAATACAGAGAGACACTTATCATTTTACCTACGGCTTATTGAACACCTAGTTTATCGATCAAGTGATCGATAATAGCTTAACAGCAATCACATTTAGATAAGTTTACCCATTGATCAATAAGGTGATTGAACATTGCATTTATCTAATAGGTTATCGATAAATTCTTTGACAAAAATGCAGAGAAACTTAACTACTTATGTTATTATCATTAAAACTTTAAATCTAACAATCTCCCGCTTTTTTATGATGACAAATCAAAAGATGTAAAAAGAATGTAAATTGTAGAGTTTAAACATTATTCAAAATAATATCACAGAAATTGACAGAGATCAAAATAAATTACAGAATATAGATACTAAACATTACTCAAAATAAAACATAGAAATTAACAGAGGTAAAAAAATTACAGAATTCAAATACTAAAATAGTCAGTAACAGAAGATCAAAACATAGATAACACAAAGAAGAGAAACTAAAAGGAAACAAATCTAGATCTACATCATCCTGAGGTCTCTTCCCCCTTTTTGTCAGAATCAGAAATGGATGGTGCAGAGATTAAGGATAAAGGAGGTAGGGTAAAAGGAATTGGAAGAGAAGGAAGTTGAGAGATTAGAGAGAGAGTTTGAGAGATATGTGGGAGAAGTTGAGGTTGAGATACAGGAATGATGGCAAGAGATGTTGGGATAATGGTTGAGGATGAAGAAGTGAAAGTAGGCACAATGGTGAAAGGACTTAGAGAAGGAACTAGAGAGGGTTTGGGTTTAGTTGAGGGTGGTACAAATAGATGAGTAAAAAGGTCCTTATATGAGAAGGAAGTGCCAGAGAAGTTGGTTGAGAGTAAGATAACTAGCCTCTTAACCTCCTAAAGTTCCTTTTCAATAACATCAAATATTTGAGTAACCTCTTTTTCCAGAACTGCCATTGCTTGTCTATGAAGATTGTCACACCCCAAGTTTTGGGCCTAAGAATACATGGGTTAGCCTAAGATAGGTAGGCTACTAAATCCCTATGAACAGGAGTTCCAGAAATGTAAAAGGAATATTGAAGGGTTTCAGGGACTAAACTGTAAATAGAGAAAGTTCTAGGGACTAAAATGTAAAGAATGTTAGAGGCTCCAGTGAAGTCTCAAGGCCCAGAAATGGAAAAAGAGGTTAGTTCAGACCAAAGGTTATGATAGAGGCCATAATAGGGTGATTTATGAGGTTTACTTGACCAGGGGCAAAATCATAATTTTTGAAAAGTTTTGGGCGAGGAATGGGTAAAAATGGAAGTAATACCCAAAAATTCTAGAAAATTCTAGAAAATGGAAAATGACATTTTAAGGCCTGTATATGAGGAAAAATGATGAAAATGCCCTTGAGTTGACTTAAAAGGAATTTATAAGTTTATGGCTCAGTTTGAGATGTAGAGGTAGATTTAATTATTTGAGTCATAAGAAAACCTCAGAAAATTATGAAAAAATGGAGATGTATGATCTAAGAGGCTATAGAATTTATAAAATTAGTCTCAATCCTAGAAGGCCAGCAGAATGGCTTTAATTTTTTTTTTGGCCAGAACTGCAGTTTATGGTTTTGTTATGGGAAATTTAAAAAGAAATACTTATGGTTTGAGTTATGATCTGAGAACAGAATTAAAAAAAATTTATGGTATAAATAGATGAATTTTTGGAGTTCAAGATTGGATAAAATGCTCCAGTCAAATGTTAAATAATTAATGTTCCTTAATTAGGAGACAAAGTTAGAAAATATCTTAGATATTTTGAGGAAAACAAGTTCAACTTGAATTCTCTTCTTCTTTCCCATGTGCTTCATTTATGAGGTTGATGAGTCATCATATGAGTCACCAGAAGATATTTTATGGGCAGTAGAAAAATTAGAATGCAATACGGGTAAGTGTTAGACAGTTCCCTATCTACCCGGTAGAGTAAAATTTCTACTATGTGACTCAATAAGGTTGACTAATTGGTCAATAGTGTTGACTATTTTTTCCCCCTCTGCTCCTTTAAGGTGGCGCCATATATGTGCCTTTTATTGGCCAATATCAATTATTAAAAATACCTAGAGATCTCAGAAAATTATGAAAAATTAAACGAAATTCATTTAGGAATTATGGAGATTTATGAAATTATTTCCAACCCTAAATGATGAGGAGGTTAGCTTTAATTGAATTTAAAACTAAATTAATATTGGTATATTGTCTGTTTTTACGGAAACAGCAATTTAAAGAGTTATATGGGGAGAAAAATTATGAAATTAATCAAGGAAGTTCCCTTTACTGAGATATAATTAATGTTGATCTGATATAAGAATTCTGAGATACTAGAATTTTTCAGCTATCAGATAAAATAAACCAATATTATATTACGATTCAGTAGACTGTTAGGACCACTGGGGTGGTAAAATTTCTGACAAAATGTCAAGGACACATGTCATGCCCAAATTGGCCAAGAAAGGGAAAAAGAAAATAAAAAGAAAAAGGAAAAGAAAATACTAAATCAAGTTAGATTAAAATTTAATTAGGGATAAGTAAAATGATTATGGTTAAGTCATCTTTCATAGGATCGCGACACGTGGCAAACATGGTTCATTGGATGGCTAGGATTTAACCATCTATCTTTGAAAAGTCAAAAGCTTCTAGAAGGGTAATTAGCCAAGTTAATCAAAGAATTAGGAGAGTTAACCTTGATTAAAGCTTAATTAATCTTAATGGATAAGAAAGATGACATAAGCCCTAATGACTCACTATCCAAGTGTCAACATATTAAGCCACATAGCCTAAGATTTGTATGTGTGGAAAGAGGTAAAAATTATAGGGCTAAGATTAAGTCTTATGCAAGAAGGGCAAATGTGGAATTAATGAAAAAGGAAGCCTATAAATACCCCCTCCCACATGTTCATTTTGTGTGAAGCCTTTCAAGTAGGAAACCTCTTGCAAATTTTTGTTTAGAGTGAGAAAGAGAAGATTTCTAGTGAGAGAAAGTCATTTGGAAGCAAGGTAAGCCTCTACAACTCTCCTATTTCAAGTATAATAATGATATGTGGGTTTTGTGCTATTTTAATGATCATGGTGTAAGGAATTGGAAGACGCGCAGCAGAAAAATAACTTTAAAATTTTCCAATTCCTTGCCCGGATCTACCGATTGTGTTTAAGTCAAGTGGTAAGAGGTGTTACCTGCGGTATTCAAATCGTTGGTGGCTCGGGGATTTCGACATTCGGGATGCCTATGCTCTCCTTTTGTTCGTGAGAAGTCGACAACTCAGATCGGCTTCCTCTATCGGTATCCACACGAACAGCTTTCAATCACAAACGACATGCTAGCGCCTCTTGTCCTTCTAGGTTTTTTTTTTGTTTTTTTGAGAATCCGTCCTCACTGTCTCTCCTTTGGCCGTTTCTTATCTGCAAACTTTTTGCACTCTCATCCACACGAAACCCTAGCTCCTAATATCAAATATATAGGATGCCATCAGTATTATGAAGGACATTGGATTTCAGAATTAATCCTAAATTAATTCCTAAATTAATACAATATTATATATTGCGTAATCTGATAAGAAATCAATTAAATAAATACGGTTTGTATATTAAATCCGTCCTACAGATTTAATTCACCCATTCATTTAATTCAAAATAAAGATATGACGGAATTATATTTGATTTATTCTAATAAATCAAATTTGAGATATTATACCTTATCAATTTAAAAAATGATATAGATTTAATTTATCCTTATAAATCAAATCTTATAAATATCTCTTATATCATATAATATATATACGCGAATTTATATATATATATACACACGTCCACCCTAGATTATTCATTGAATCTGGACATATCTTAGATTCAATGAATCTGGACATCATAGCTCGTGTTGGGCTATTTTGTGTGCGACCCTGTAGGCCCATATAAAGTTGGCAGTGGGCCATTTACTATAAATGACTCACAGTCGTAAGCGGTCTCTAGCAAGACATCATGACTACCCAAATCATATGTAGATCGATGAACGATGTAACCTTTCATACAACCATATCACGTCCCTTTTGTCACACGACATTTTGGTCATGGATGAGGCATGGAGAACGTCATCCTCCTATTCCTAACTGTTACTTTCTCGATCCCTGAGTAGTCTAAGTATAGAAATGGAACTACCTTTCCATTATAGTATGGCCATACATTTCTCAGACTCACTCATCGAAATGGAACTACCTCTCCATTATAGTGACATGGTTTGTATATGAGAGAAGCTTATGACTTAACCCATGCAGCTCTCTCATAGTGGGTCGATCCAACACCTTGTACTCTTACATGTGCCTATGATTTTGATTTATATCTCTATACATCTTCAAAGTCATACAGTCTTATTTCATGCTCCTGCCATATATTTTCTCCTGTGCTGAAATTTTGTAATAGTCTTCAACATATTCATATACATTTCCCCCCACAGTCTTATGGGCTGCACAAGCATGGCAGCATGGAATTCCTGACATTTGCCAATCAAGACAACTACATTGGTGTAGACCAAGGTCTACTCTTTAATCTCCACGAGATGTATGTACACACAGTCTTCCGCCTCCATAATTGTCACAGCTCATATACTTACTGAAATACACATTCTCCAGAACCTTTGCCTCGGTTTTTGACCCAACACAATTCCTCCACTTACTCATAAACATATATGATGCATGCATCTTCCTTGCTACTTTCTCCCGATGCTCATGGATCATTTGCGCCACATTATGCTTTCTCTCTTTCACCATCCAAGAATTGAAAGACTCAGCTATATTGGTTGTTATATTATCCCATCTTTTAAATGGGAACTTGCTCATTGCCCACCTATTCACATCACCTTGATTGATAACCCAATCATGTAACTCAGGAGACATAGTTCTTAGCTCTGCCATTACATTATCAAAGTCACTATCAACCCTTTCATAAGCTGCTCTATCAAGAACCTTTAATGCATCTTCTTTTGACCATTGGCTTGTCCTTTTACCTCTGTTTACTTTCACTTGTTCAGCACTGAAGTTTTCCTTCACATGCCTATAACAATACGCATGTCTTTCACCTCCAAATATTGCTTGGACAGATCCTATTATGGCATTGTGTCGGTCTGACACAATCGTCACCTGCACCGAACCAACAATTTCTTTAATTTTGAACAGAAACCAAGTCCAGTAATCAAGATTCTCTGATTTCACCACTGCTATTGCAAAAGGCAACAAGTCATTATCTGCATCATATCCCGACGCTAAGAGTAGTATCCCCTTATATAGACCACTTCAATGAGTTCCATCAACATATAATATAGCCCTTGCACCACTCAAAAAACCCTCAATACACGAACCATATGCAATGAAAACCCGCTCAAATGTATTACCAATGACAACCCATTCAGCAACTATTTTATCATCAGTTTCTTTCAATCTTTGGCATATCCACGGTATGAACATATAGGATTCTTCCAGTTTCCCATGTATGTGTTCCATGGCCTTTTCCTTTGATCTGTAAGCTTGAGCATATGTTAGCCTCACACCATATTCCCTTTCCAGTGTCTTCCTTATTTCAGTAGGACGCTTTTCGGTATGGTTCCTTATCTCCTCAAGTATTATTGATGACGTCAACACAGCATTGCCAGCATAAGTGACATCTAGGTTATCTTGCGCTAAATGAATGTGTTCATTAACGAATGTGGTCACGTGTAATAAAAGAGTATCCCTCCCAACAGCATTTGTACAAATCTTCCATGGACACCCTTCCACTTTACACCTCACATTCATCTTCTCCCTACTGTTTCTCACATATGTCGTTGCAAACTTCTGTGCAATACTAAACCTGTACATAGCCTCCCTAAAATCTTGGGCATGTGGAATATATTGCCCTACTCCTGCAAAAACTCCAACCCATTTCATGCAATTCAAATTACCCCTCAATGTCCCTTTACTCCCTGAACCGTCACTGAAGTTTGTCTGACTTAAACCCCCTCCTTCACACATTAGGCATTCAGCACCATAGTCAACAATGAGTGGTTCATAGTTATCACCAAGGTTCACCACACCTTCAGTCATTTCTCCTGACAGCCCAAACAAATTCTCACCCCTACACCCATAATAACAACATTCGAATAGAAATTAGCAACAACACATTAGGAAATAACAACATTCTACTGTAACAAAGTTAGCATAATAACAAGATTTGTATGGGAAATATCAACAATTCATTATAAAATAACAACTTACTACTATAATAGACTAAGCAATATAACAACATTTGAATGGAAATGAGCAACAACTCATTACCAAGTTACAACTTCCAACCACAACTTCATTACCTTAATTACAAGATTTATATATAAATTAACAACAATTCATTACCAAATAACAACTTTCTACTGCTGTGCAGTGCACATGATAACAACATTTCTTTGGGTATTAACAATAATCCAATACCGAACAATAATTATCAACTGCAAAACTTTAACCACTTATATTTCTCCATCATTCACTGCTCCACCTTCCTTCTGGTTCCCTTTTGCTGCTCTATACAAATGAGCACTACTATCGTTATATCTAAACATATTGCAAATATCACCTTCATCATAAAGATCAACCAGTGTGTCCTCAGTAAACTTAACCATGTACTTAATTTCGCACCCTTTAGTATCATTGTGTACCAACTGTGATATTGTTCCCCTTAATTCCTCCAGTGTTATCCCTTCTTTTATGCTGCTTGCTCTCACACTCCCTCCACCATATTTAACTTCACCTTCATTGTTTCTTTCAAAATACCTGCCAACATGGAAAAAACAAAACAATTCCTTCTAACAGCTTGACCCATTGTTACAGTTCATTTTGTCATCCTAACCTGGAACAACAATTTACATATAAAAAAATATATCAGCTTCACTATACTTTTATTCAATCAAATTTGCATTTATAAATCAAGACCAACTAACTCTTCTCTTCCCCACTTGACATTAGGGTTTTACAAGTTGGACATTCTAAATGACAAGATCTTTACTCCTCTCCCCCTACTGCACCACCTTAAACTTCATACTCAAGCTAATAATTATTACCTCCTTCCATTTCCTCTCCCCCACTCTCCTATTCGTGATATTCCTAACAGAGATCAGTGGCAACCTGCGTCATGAAAATCACAAGTCAACAATCTGACTACAAAGACTAATATTTTGAATCTCAACCCAACCGAACCCTCCTTAAACAGTGTTATTCCATGATCAACTCCACCGCTCACTCCCTCCATACCTATCACTCAACGACCCACAATGCCACTCACCACATTCAAGAACAACATCACATTCCTCGGTCTTACAGGGTAGAGAAGAAGAAGAGTATACTTAGAAACATTGCAAACATTACTTACTTGATTCTCAACCATGTGCACCACCAATCTTCTCCTCCAAGCTCTCCACGATCACATTGTTTGTCTCAACCTTCATTAATGAATCTGATTGACTGAGGGGCAATTTCATCTTTTCACCAACATTTGCTATTTGCAATTTGAGACCGGGTTCCTTATGGTAATTTGGCTTATTCAGGTGACCATAGAGTGATTTTGCTAATTCGAGGGTCTTTATTTGTGATTTCCCCTTTATAATTCTAGCCAACAGTAAATAATCCTCTTGGGTTAAGTGTGAGAAACTTCCAAATTTGTTGACCATGCTTCTGGAGTAGATATAGTGGATTATTCTGAAATTATCACACATTTTGGCTTGGAGGAAAACTAAGTTCTCTAGGGAAGGCATCACTTTGCATCAGAATCTTGTATGCTTTCACAGAATTCATCTTAGGCCCTCTTATCTTTATAGGGTCCAGTGTGATTGTTAGACCTCTAAGTTTAGTGGTGATGAAGCTTTTGGTTAGTTTCCCTTCATCATCATAAGTGTCATGCACTTCCATATTGCAGTAAAACTTGCTTACCACTTTTGGACAATAATCTTCTCTAATACTTAACCAGTTTTGATAATATTCTATTGGTTCAAGCAAATCTAATCCGATTTTCTTATTCTTTTTAATGGGTTCAAGTCCACGGATACCATAGGACGGAATTTTCTCGTGGGAAAATCTATTTTAAACTTTCCCATGTTCACATCCTTATCTAATTTTCCCACTAAAAATTCTTCAACAGAGGCTTGTAAAGGGTTACCTTGAAATTGAGCTTGATGAGAGTCTTCTTTACTTATCCCCTGTTTCTTTCTTCATGGTTGTTTGTGAAACATCCTACCTTTAACCCTCAGAGTGCGCATTAGTTAGCATTATGATTCAAGCAGGTCATGACACAAGCCCGTGGATTTAAAATTTCAACATAACTATTCGGATTACTATTTACTATTTAAATTCATATTTCAGGTCCAATTTTGAGAAATCATAACTAATTCTATAAAAATCGTATCTCCTTGTGTACACATCCGACTGAGGCGATCTACCTCTCATTTTAAAGCTTGGGATGTGTATTATGAATCTGCCAAATTTTATGGATTAACTCATTCATTTGATAGGTCAAACTAGAGCTATAAAGTCACTACTTCATGACCTACGTTTTATCCCTTAACCTCTTTTTACTTTAATTCTTTCTATTTCTTTGGCATACATGAATTGGGTTTACACTTTCCTAATCATCCTCATACATTTCTATTCCTCCCATAAACATTATAATTAAATACATGGCATTATTGGCATCCATAACATAAATTACATAATAGGAGAATTACACATTGAATAATAATATCATTCATTAACGTCAATAATTCTCCACTTTCTTCTTCTTGCCTCTCATGCCATTATTGCTCACCATTGATTGACCTAAATGGTTGGTTAAGGAGGGGTGAGATTTGGGAGAATCTCAGTAGCAAACACTACCCATAAGCATGCAAGACATAATGCACATGCATGACATGTTATAACATTAACACATGAATGCCATGGAAAGTAAGCTACAACATTTTATGCTTTCATAACAAATAGCCAAGGAAAAACATAACATAAACTTGCAAACATAACTTTGAAAACATTTCCTCATAGCTTAATCACATCATGGCAGTACAGCCACATCATGCAAGCATACATATCAAGCACACAATATAGGTAAGTTTACTACCTTGTAACATAGCTTTCCTCTTGCTTTTCCTTTGATTCCCTTGTCTTTCCAACCCTATGAATTTTTGGCCAACACCATTAAATATCCTCTTGGATGTTCCAAGGTCCTGAACACATCCATACACAATGCCAAATATTCATCAGAACCAAGACACCAACCTATTTCTTAATTGGTTCTTTCTTGAACATAATTGAATTCTAACTTTTGAGTTTTAATTCCAATCTTCCTAAAATTATTTCCACATGCAATTCCCACGTAATTTTGCATGTAGAATCCATTTCCAAGCTCAAAAAAATCAAAATCCAATCCTAACCATTCAGAACAGTCAAGGCCGAACAGAATCACAAATTAAGGGAAAGTTGGATTTCTTGCAAAATCAACACAGAACCACTTGATTCTTGTTGTTTCCAAGCCTTTAAACATGTTTCTAAAATCTATTTCATCTTTCCCTAACATTATCAATTTCGTACATCACCTCTCCACAGGATTTTAATCATCAAAAATCGAATCAAACCAACCACCAGGCTCAAAAATAACAAGGGAGGTAGAAACTACATCAAAGACGGCACACATACCTTGTTTTAGAGCTTGATCTGGCTTGGGACCACTTGGCTTTTCTTTCTCCCTCTTCTTGCTCTCTCTAGAAATCATTTTGCAAGAGCTTCCCCATGAGTTCCTTGTGCTTGGACAAAATGATAAGGAGGGGAGGGGTATTTATAGAAAACAAGATTGAATCTCGGCCGTTGATCTAAAAAATACGTGGGTTGATCTGGAACGTCCATTTTCTCTTTTTATCGTGTGATGAGATGTGTCCTATAACATCATACTTACCTCATCTTGATAACATCATGCTTACATCATCAAGCCACATGTCTTTAATCCAACCGCATACATGTCTTACATCTGACCGTACACGTGTCTTGCATTCAACCATACATGTAATACCTTCTTTTCCAATCTAACTGTATACTTATCTCTTCCATATTCATTCATCATTTTTGCATTAAAATAGGGAGAAAATTAATATAAAATTCATACAAAATATAGCCGTTAGGCATTCCTTTACCTATTTTGCCATTCTGTACCGTATCGGGTACTTTTTTTGAGTCCTGACTTACCCGGTATCACTGGGACATGTTCTGGTACCATTTTCTCATCTTAATTAAGTACATATATGGCACCATCTTGGAGGAGCATAGATGAAAATAATTAGCTCTACTAGCAGGCTACTTAACCTTATCGAGTCACGCAGTAGAGATTTCATTATAACGGGCAGACAAAGGACTGTCTAAAATATTCCCTTACTGTGTTCTCATTTTTATGCTGTCCATAAATATCTTCTGCTGACTCAGCATGATGACTCGTAAGTGTCATGATTACATTTGGTGACTAAGCATGATGACTCGTAGGTGTTATGATTGCATTTGGTGACTCAGTATGCTGACTCATAGGTGTCATGATGGTCTTTAGATATTTTGTTTCTCCTTTTCCCAAAAATATCATTAAATAATACTTAATCGGGGTTACCTTCTCCAAATTCTTTCTATCGGCTTGTAACTCCGTTAATCTATTTCTGGGTTTCATTCTTTCCCTTTCATCACGAGAAATTCCTCTAATTTTTCTCGGGTCAAAGGTCAAACTCTAGATAGCTATGTTGACTTTCCCCGGATAGGGTATAAATAGGCTTTAAATTTAATTAAAGCTAACCTTGTCAGTTTCTGGGGACGAAATTAATTTTACAATCTGTGTAAATTCCTCAACTATTGTTCCCTAATTTTTCCTGATTATTTGAGGCCATCTCACAGCTTAAATAATTCAATTTAAGTTACTATCTCAAATTGCCCAAAACCCTAGAATGACTTCAGGGCATTTCTGTCATTTCTAGCCTTATATCGGCTCTGGGATCTTATTCCCATTTTTCTGAAATTTTTCTAAGTCATTTGGGCCCTTTTTGCTAACTCTGAGCATTAGCCAGCCAGAACTTTTATTATTTATAATTAGGTTCGTACTTGGCCTAGGAATTTGTTCTTTGCAATTTGGTCCCTCTTTAGGTCTAACCTTCGGAACCATTTCTTACAAGTTTCTGGCATAACCTCTGGCCCTTAGTTATTTCCAATTCGTCATTCTTTAGTCCCTGAACACTATTGTTTTACACATTTGCCCTTGGAAAATCTCTTTTTCCTTATGAGGGATTTTCGGGACTTTCGTTGCATTGGACTTAGTAATCATCCTTTCCTTGTACTATTACTTGTATCTATGAGCCAAAATTTGGGATGTTACACGCTCTCTAAATTTTTCTCACCATCATCTTTGAGCTAAAATGCCCCCACAGAGCAACGTATGGCAAGTAGTGATAATCTGTTGTTGCTCTTCCTGAGGCACACACTGCCTGATGATTTGGTTCCCACAAAGTCTCCATAAGAATGGTTCATCCCACACGTAATACTTGGACTTAGATTACAACTTTTGCACCTAATAAGTGGACAAAGAAGATAGGGTTAGTTTAATCATGAGATAATTCACAATATGAGCATACCAAGGCTCCCTAAGACCTATAAAACATAATATCTCATCAGAAAACAGTCAAAGACAAGGTCAAATTATCAACTCCCTTATGTCTAAGGGCAATCAGCTAAGTGATCAACACTATGATTCATAGTTCTGGCTTGGTCCTTTATCTCAAGATCAAACTCTTGTAAGAGGAGAGCCCAACGAAGCAACTAAGGTTTTGTATACGGTTCCTTAAAAAGATACCGCACTACTGCATGGTTAGTAAATACAACAACCTTAGAATTAATCAAATAAGTTCTAAACTTATCTAGAGCAAAAATTACAGCAAAAAGCTCCTTCTTAAAGGTTGTATAATTGACTTGCGCAACATCTGAGGTCTTTGAGGTATAAGCGATCACTCTTGACAATTTATCCTCTTTTTGGCCCTAACATTGCTCTAACAGCAAAGTTAGATGCATCACAAGAAATCTCAAAGTGTAAATCCCAATTTAGAGTAACCAGGATGGGTGGAGAAATCAGTTTGGCTTTCAAAGTATCAAAAGCAATTTTACAGGTATCATTAAATTTAAACTTCACATCTTTTTTCAAAAGATTAGAAAGTGGCAAGGCAATTTTGCTGAAGTCTTTTATAAATCTCCTATAAAACCTCACATGCCCCAAGAAGGATAGAATTTCTTTAAGATTAGTGGGATATGGGAGAGAGGAGATAATTTCAATTTGGCCCTATCCACTTTTATACCCTTGCAAGAAATCAAGTGACCCAAAACTATGCCTTCATTAACCATAAAGTGGCATTTTTCAAAATTCAAAGCTAGCTTCTTTTCAATACATCTTTGTAAAACTTTTTCTAAGCTAGACAAGTAAGCAGCAAAAGAGTTACCATATACAATAAAGTCATCCATGAATACCCCCATGCAATCCCCTAAGAAGTCATTGAACATTGACATCATGCATCTTTGGAAGGTTCCTGAGGCGTTATAAAGTCCTAACGGCATTCTTATATAAGCATAAGTCCTAAAATCACAAGTAAATGTTGTCTTCTCCTGGTGATAGAACCCTTTTGTTCTATGTTATTCTGTATCATTTTAAGGGTTTTTATTATGGTTTTTAGCTCTTTTTGATAGTTATTGTGCTTAATTTAGATAAAGAGTCCTTGCTATGAGTTAGTGTCTTTTTTAGGGTAAAATTGTCATAATTGGTTATTAATTACATCAATTGATTTCTAGGACAATTGATACTTCAAACCATTACTCTTCATTACAAGATACTCAAAAGCTAGAGCCAAGATTAAAGACCAAGAGATTAAAACACACAAAATCAAGAGTATCAGCGTTAGAAGAGTTCATTGTAGTGAATGCTATGCTTCACCGTGACGTAACATGTCAATTTCACCAGGGACCTCTCGAGAATGTTCATTTCATTGCAATAAATACATTCATTCACCGTGACGAATTGCCTCGTACCAGCAACGTCAGATTCGGGTTAGAACGCGAAAATGGAGCATCTACTCAAATGATCCGACCCAGATTGACCCCCCAAAACCCTTAGAATCCTTATTTTCGTCCCATCACTCCATTCTATCATCTCCAACACCTCTATTCTCTCATCTTCTTACCTTTCTATCTCCATCTCCTTCCCCATCCATTTCCTTCACTTTTTCTTCATCCCACCTCATCTCCTTCATCTCCTTGCTGCTATGGCTAAAGATTCCACTCTGGTAGGGGCTGTTTCCAAAGCTATTGTGGGCTGGGGTTTCCAACTCCAAAAAGATGGTGGAGTAGCATGAGTTTTTAAGCTTCAAAGGGGAGTTTTAGTTTCAATCTGTAGTTTTTAGCTATGTTCTAATGAATTCCTAGGTTTAGGAGTTGTAATTCTTAGTTAGATACTTGGATTGCTGCTTTAATTATTGTTTAATGATTTATATATGTAGTTTGGTTTGGTTAATGTTGAATTCTGTGCTTCAATATATGTGGTTGCATATATGTCTCATGTAATCCTCTTGATTCTCCTTTATCTTGCATGGTTATGTTCTGACATTGAGTTGATTTTGGGTTGCATTGACCAATTGCATTGATCATTCTCAAATTGCACATTAGGAGAGTTTAACAATGTTTTCTTTAATGAAGTTCATTGATTTAAACACTAGACTCAATGGGTAATTGAGGTTGTCATTCAAGAAAACCTAATAATTTTATGAAACTCCCAATATCTTAAGTAAACTATGATTGCCATTAAAACCATTTTCAAGAGATTTCCTATCATCCATTTCGATTCCATCATCATCTTATCAAAAATACCAAAAATACAGTAGCTTAGGTTTATTTTCATTGCATTTGGTTTAGTCATAATTTAGTTTTAATCTTAAAAACCCAAAACCCCCTTTTCAATTACATGTTTTCATTGCATTTAGCTAGCTTAGGTCATCAATAAGGGCTCCCAAAAGTTAAACGACCTGAGTTTTGCACTATATCGCATGCTTGGATTTATTATTGCATTTGACCCCAAGGCATAACGACACATTCAAATCAATTGGCGTGTTGCCAGGGAGCCAAGCAATTGGTTCCCTAGGCTAGTTAATTGTCAACTTTAGTTGATTGGGGATTCTCAAGCCTCTTGGGTTACATTTTCCTTGGATTGTGCATAATAGGTTTTGCATTACATAAAAATTTTGAAATATACAAACAAAGATCTTGATTTTGGTTTTCTTTTTGCATATAGTTTCACACATCTCATAGCATTCTTTGCATTTTTTTAGGTTTGTTTGAGATTTTAGAGGTTTTGAATATATTTGTGCCTTTTAATTTCATTCTTTTGTTGTTTTTGTGGTTGCTCTATTCTGAGATCACTTCTGCCAATAATTTTGTCACAACCAAGCATTGTCTAGTCATAACGAATACTCCTTTCTCTTCTGAGTTTGCTTCGATGAACTTTTTAGTCGCGACGAAAGTCCTTGTTGAGTCAAAATTTTTTCTGAGTCTTAAGAATTCTTTGGGAATTGATTGTTTTGCTTTCTTATGGCTTGGTTCAATTATAATTTAAATTCATCTTATCAATCTTCCTCTTTTATAGGTGATAACACTGAGTTGGGTAGTGACTCCTCTCAAGAGGTTACTATTATATGACAAGAACTTGATCTTCTTCTAGCTTATCTAGATCATAGAGAACAAGGTGAGACCTACTAAGGACATGATACACTATACCCTAACCATGACTATGGCTATGATTGGATGAATGAACCTTCACATTCCCCTTACCATATCCCTTCATTCCATTCACACCTGAACCAACACCCACTACCAGAACCATATTATGACTTATCACCTTTACCATACGATCCATACTTTGAACACTTTCCACCACACCATCCATATCATGAGTCAAACTTTTCATCACGTGAACCCTACCACTAATACCCTTTGTTATCACACCAAACATTCCATGAACCATCACCATCATTCCATTCATATCCTCCTTTATATCATGAGCTTTCTCTTCCACCCCATCTTGAGTCTTAACCTTAATCTTATGGTCTTGACAACGTCTTCACACTACCAAGCATGGATGACCAAACAAAGAAATTAAGAGGGATATATGACACTGTTAAGATCCACTTCTCTTAGTTGTCTAAAAGTAAAGAGTTGTTTAGGATATCCAAAGAAGAGGAAAGATTAGAGGACATTGAGGACTAGATTAAAGCTTTTACCAATCATGTGCTTTGGAAGAAGACAAAAGGAGAAGAAGAAGCTCCATGGCCCTATGACTCAGATGATTCAAAGGAAGAAGAGGAACAAGAACTTAATGACCAAGAGTCAAATGCCACACTAAGGAAGGAAAGTTCTCCACCTCTTATGCCTATACCTAGTGGACCTACTCAAGCACAAGAAGTACAGCAACTACAAAAGAATGAAGAAGAGTCTCTACTATTATTTAGTAATGACCCTGTCCTTACAAAAGTAGACTCTTCTACTATTTTGGCTAATAAAACTCCTGAATTGAGTCATAGTGAGGTGGATGAAGAGAATATTTATGACTCCTCTCAATTAGTTGAAATTACAAATGCTTAATATGTAACTTTTAGTTGTAATGACTCTACTTCTTTGTGTGATGAATTGAATGATAAACATACTTCTCTTCCTAGTACTATAGAAGATACTTACTCTACAACTGCTAATGATTCATCCTCTTGTGTTGGAAGTGTGTTGTTATTGATAAGCATAAGTATTTAGAAATTGTTGAGCCTTATTTGAGTGCCGTTGTGGAAGAGTTGATTGAAAATAACCATTGCCTTAAGAGTCAAATTCATGATAATTCCAATGAGTTTGTAGTTTCTAATATTATTGAGAAAGACTCTAAAGTTTCAATTGCCAAAATCATGAACATCAATAAGTCTTTTCAACAAGTTTTGTCTTGTGATTTGCCTCTTGATTTATCTTGCATTGCAAATAGTAGTTTGCATAAATCTTTTTATTCTTTCTTTTTTCTCCCTCTTTGAACATTACCTCTTGTGGATGTGATAGTGATATACCGTACTCCAACAACTGTCAGTTGGATTCTTCAGCTGGACTTCACAGAAGCTTGAGTTTTTCAAAAATTTAAATAAAAACTTGAGTCCTACTGATGGGAGTACCGTTGATTTCCTTGGTTGTGATAGTTACTTAGAGTGATTAAATTCTAAGCTATCATTATTTCATTTTATTCTCTTTATGTTCATATTTTTGGATGTGGTACTACTACAGGTTCTACTTGTTTGCTGGACTCCACACTACTATCACCAAGGAAGCTCAATGACGAAGAAGTGAGCACACTGAAGAAAAGCATGTTTCTCATCCGGGATGAGAACTTCTCCTATAAGAGTTTGAAGAGATTCCATTCTAAAGGTTGTCCCTTTCCTTCCTTACCTCTTATCTTTTGAATTATTTGGTCATTTTGTGAGACAAGTGCTGGGGAGGGACATTCCAGTAGTAAAAGTAGTTTCTTTTCTTTTCCTCCCTTTTGGTTTTGGTTTCTCTTGTTTGTGGTTGTACTTGAGTTTTGCATTGGGGACAATGCAAAGTTTAAGTGTGGGAGAGGGATTGATATTCGGTGATTGTGTTGTATTCTTCTATGTTATTGAAAAATCTGGTTTTCTAAAAATTTTCAAAATTTTGATTGATATTTCAACCTAATTACAGATTTTGAGTCAAGATTTTTTGAAAATTTTTGTTTCAATTATCTTACACCTAAATTTGTGTATTCTTGGACTTCGATAGCTGTTTTTGAACTTGTATTGATACTGTTGGAAATTGTGCCCTAAGGGCCAATCATTATGTTATGAACATTGTGATTTATGAATTTATTAATTACGTTATCATATTATTTGCATGTTTACTGTGATGACTATCCTTGGATAACTCATGATTCATCCTAAATGTCCTTGGTCAGTCATCTATGTGGGAGCAGAGATGAATAAGACCAGTATGACTTTAAAGATATATAGAGATATAAATTAAAGTCATAGGCACATGTAAGAGTACAAGGTGTTGGACCGACCCGCTATGAGAGAGCTGCATGGGTTAAGTCATAAGCTTCTCTCATATACAAACCATGTCACTGTGCCCTTTGACCTGAGATCATCATGGATTTCTACATGAGAAACGCTCAGCTTTGACCTAGTCAAAAGTCACTTTTGACCGAGTGATCATAAAGACTATGTTCAAGCTTAGTGGCTTTTCATGCGGAGGAATGTGAATGGTCAAAATGGAATTTGTCCCTCACATTCGTAGAGAGATATTACAGGGCCCTTCGATGAGTGAGTCTGAGAATGTATGGCCATACTATAATGGAAAGGTAGTTCCGTTTTATACTCAGACTACTCAGGGATCGAGAAAGTAACGGTCATGAATAGGAGGATGACATTCTCCATGCCTCATCCATGACCAAAATGTTGTGTGACAAAAGGGACGTGATATGGTTGTATGAAAGGTTACATCGTTCAACGATCCCATATGATTTGGGTAGTCGTGATGTCTTGCTAGAGACCGCTTATGACTTGTGAGTCATTAT